>NC_141043.1:46460000-46560000 GCF_052040795.2 Danio rerio | reverse complement strand
TGTGCCATTTTGGTGACTGTTGCTTTAAATTCAAATGATATTGTGCTCTTTTCAAAAGAAGGCGGAGCTGCAAACCTCAGATGGTGGGCAGCTGCTTCTGACTCAGGGCTGTTTATGCTAATGAGGGAGAGATCATCACTAATGGGCGGGGTTTTCCCCCCTCTGATGACACGAATAAAGGGAGAATGTTAATCAAAGTGTCTCGGCAGACTGTTTTAATCAAGTGTGATTTAAAAAAACAATACAATTAATAAATGTTTCCCATTAGAGGCCGGTTGTTTTCACACTCTTGCTGCATAATTGTGTTTAAACCCTTTATATAAGTGTTTTGTGCATAATAGGTCCCCTTTAAGGTAGTTTTCAGGTAGTAGATGGTCAAATCCTGTCAAAAACAGCTGCCACTTTTGTCTAGAAATTCATTCATTCATTTTCCTTCGGCTTAGTCTCTATTTCAGAGGTCACCACTGAGGAATGAACCGCCAACTATTCCAGCACATGTTTTACGCAACGAATGCCCTTCCAGCCGCAACCCAGTACTTAGAAAACACTTATACACACTCATTTACACACACGCTCATACACTACAGCCAATTTAGTTTATACAATTCCCCAATAGCACATGTGTTTGGACTGTTAGGGAAACGGGAACACCCGGAGGAAACCAACACAAGGAGAACATGCAAACTCTACACAGAAATGCCAACTGAGCCTTTCTTGCGGTGAGGCGACAGTGCTAACCACTGAGCCACTGTGTCTCCCCTCTTTTGTCCATAAATGTCATATCTAAAACCCTATGAATCGAGACCTGGGAAATGTGTAAACTCTCCAGCCGTCAGCAAACTAACAAATGTCCCTCACTGATCCCAGATAAGAGCAGACCACAGACATAAACACAGACGAAAGCTCAGGAGATCCACATCATGTACAGTCTCTCATACAGACAGCAGGAGCCGTGTATTCTGTAAGTGTGTTTACAGCAACACACAATCAGCAGAAGCACAGTTTGTGGTTTTCAGACAAACATCTGCCGTATAAACACACGGAAGCACTTGAGCTGGTGTTGTAGAAACTCTGAGACCCTCAGAGCTCTACGTGCGGAGTGAGAAATGACTGCTCTCTAGAGCTCCATTAGATAAATAACAGTTAAAGATAGCAGCCATTAAACCAGCCAAACCCACTGCTGGAGTCTGTGTGTGTGTGTGTCAGAGAGAGAGAGAGAGAGAGAGAGAGAGAGAGAGAGAGAGAGTGTGTGCGCGCACTCAACTGATAGAAAGAGTTCAAACACAGATCACGGGAAGGAAGCACTTATTGAAGGCTCTGGACATCAGACACTGTTTAAAGTTCATATGACGCTATTATGTGATCAGGATTTTTAACTATGTACAATTTAACAGGTCATTTTGGCCCCGTTTTCACTGCCAGTTGAATGTGACCCCATTCCGATTTTTTGCTTGTATGTGACACAGATCAGATCTGTTCTATGACCGTGTAAACTAGAGCTGCACGATTCTGGCTAAAATGAGAATCGTGATTTTTTTTGCTTAAAATAAAGATCACGATTTTCTCACGATTCTGTAGATGTAAATTAAAGGTATGGTAAAAACAAACATAAGGCACAACATCGATAATAATATAATGTGTAGGTCTACTGGTTTCTATAAATAGTTCTATTCTACTTGTAATAGTTCTGATGTTGAATTATTATGTTTGAGATATATGCTTGTAATTTGTCATATTAGACAATTTTATTCACTGGTAAAATCAGACATTTGCCATTATCAGATTATATTCAATTATATATAGGCTAGAGAAGTTATACTGACACTGTAAACATTTATTTTCATGCACAACTGTGTGTTCGCTATGAAAGAAAAAACATCAAATGCTTGTCGTAATCATAACTCTAAAATGCGTTATGATCATTTAAATGAGGTGCACACTTTCGGTTTCATTCTGACTGCTAAGTGCTTGTTCATGGTTTGCGCACGGCTCCCAAACGATCACTCCGTGCCACAAACTGAATATTATTTGCAACTGTATTACCTGTTACTCACAACATATGCAGATTCTGTTCACTAAAGTAGACGTGCGCCCTCTCTGTGATAACAGCTCACGGTCAGCAGCTGACGTCACGTGTGATTTCCCGATCGCAAAAACATCATTATGTTAAGACAAAAATGACATTTTTAGGGGAATTATAACTTATAAATACAGTATGCGACTCATTCAACATCATTTGGAGGTGTCAATATCACTGAGCAACGTGTGTGAAACAATGAGAAGACTCGTGCAGCCGCCTTTTCTTCTCTCCTGAACTTGAAAATATGATTGGCAGAATCTAAGAAATGCTGGATTAAGATCGTCTAGGGGGTCGAATCGAGATCGCGATCTTTTAACGATTAATTGTGCAGCTCTAGTGTAAACACGAAAAAAACGCATGTATTTGGATATTCACAGATTGGTTTTAGGCCTCCTTCATATGTGGAAATAAATCAGATATAGATCTGATATGTGACAATGCGACTGTCATGTGAACAGGCAGATCGGATTTAATGATTGATTTCGTTCTGTACATCATTAAACTTGCGACAATGTGGTGCTTCTCCGCAGTTTAATGGCGTAGAAGGAAGAGCGTGTGTGGAGAAGCCGACGCGGTAAACAATATCAGAGGAAACACAGAGGAGGAAAGTGGTCAGTCGCCACATTTATCATCCACCAGACCCGAGATCTCTCTCGTACCCATACATTCCTCTGAATTGTGGAGGACGTCATTAAAGCATATAAACCGTAAGTGCAAGCTGCGATGCGGCCTTTTCCCACCTCCACCTCAAAATTATTTTAAAGTTAGGCGAATTTTATGTTGTAACTTTTGCTTTTTGTCGCTATTAATACACACTGCGGGCGTTACATAGAATATACATTCTTTCCAACACCAGTGCGCAAACAGGCAAAGACTACGGGCTCTATTTTGACGGTCCATGCGCAAAGCGCAAAACGCAGGGCGCAAACGCTTTCAGGGCGTGTCAGAACGCATTTTTGCTAATTTAAGGACGGGAAAATCCGCTTTGCGCTGTGGCACATGGTCTAAAAGGGTTGAGTTTATTTTCTTAATGAGTTATAGATGTGTTTTGAGAATAAACCAATTAGAGTCTCGTCTCCCATTCCCTTTAAGAGCCAGCTGGGTCACGCCATAAGTGCATTTTGAACTAAAGTAAGTTCACTTTCGCTTTTGCTCTCTTGGATAGGGAAACCTTTACGCACAGACATCAATTAGCCTATAAATAATTAATTTCGTTTGTTAAGCGCAAAGATTTGTTTCAAAACTATTTCTAAATTCAGTTCTAATTTCCAGCAAACGAATAAATGAACAATAATGACCAAGTGTGGTCAAAATACTGAGTTATTTCCAAATACACCTGCCATGCCCCATATGGTCTAAAATTTGACAGGTGGACAAATCTAAGCTTGTTTTAATAAATATAAATATGGATATAATAAATAATACTGCTAATAATAATAACATTATACAAAAGCAAATTGAATGAACTGAAAAAGCCTCCCGAGATGAAGAAAGTATGAAGGCAGTGGTTTTTAAATCTTCATGTAGGCTAAAAATTAATATGTTTTGTAATATTTTAATTCTTTATATTTATATCCTATATATATATATCCTTATTATATATATATCCTTAAGATATTATATCTTTTTCATATGTAAAGATATTTGAGTATTGCTCTGCATCTTGTGTGTAGTGTGTAAGCCAGGTGCACTTTGCGCCAGACAATAGACCGACTTTGTTCTGGTCTAAAGATCAGACTGTTTACAGTTTCTCAAAATAGCAACTCGCCAAAAAACGCCTGCTTTTTTAGGCGTGTGGGCGCACATTTGAGCGCAAATGCATTTGCTATTTAAACAGCGTGGCGCAATGCCTCAAAATGACCCTTGCGCCGAGCTCAAAGTAACAAAAGACTATTGCGTCACTCTGCGCCGGGTGTATGATAGGGCCCTACATCTTCAACTGCACACACACACACACACACACACACCAGGGCCATGCCATTACATAAACTGTGTGGGGGTAAATCTGGACTGAACCATTCGCTGCTTATACAACACTTCGCATATTTCGCAGAGCTAAAAACAAGACAATTTCTTCCATCGTGGCTAGTCCCAGATAGCAGGTAGTAATCGGCCCGAGCTTGGCTGGCCCTCTGCGCCTCTGGCTCCGACTTGGCATCGGCGAGTGTTATCCGGGCCGAGTATGGCCCGCAGCTCGCTCGCGCACATGCGTTTGTGATGCAGCTGTAAAGCACTGGCCCGAGTCTGTGTAGAGTCCGGGCCGCTTCTGGCAAGGACTCGGCTTGTTAAACTGATGACAACCGATTAAATTCTTATTTTATCTAGTAATTTGTTAGCTCCACGTTTGATGATAATTTGGGAAAACATCCATGGTACGACAGCAACAAAGTACTAAGAACATTTTGTGTGGATGGTCGCAAAGTTTAGACGCAAACAAAACAATATTATTTATAAATGAATTATACATATCATCATGGCACAGATGCTAGAACCCGCCTTTATGCATGCGCGACATCGTAAGTTGTATGGCAAGTGTAAACACATGAATCGGATATGGGTCACAATTAAAAGAACGTGTAAACAGACAGGCAAACAAATCAGATATAGGCAACAAATCGGAATTGGGCATCATGACCTGACAGTGTAAACGGGGCCTTTGATTATTAGTGTATGACACTGTTTACTAGATAACATTGTACATTGTTTTGCATCCTACCATGTACAACTTGAGCAAAAAGCGTGCACGGGCCTTTATGTTCAGTTCAGACTGCATGATTTTAGCCCTCTTGACTCGCCGACAGGTTTTGAGAAATCGCCAACATATGCCTGAAATCACAGGTGCTCGTGAGTGACTATCACACAGTATGAATTATCAAGGACGCCATCTGAGAGAGTCACCGATGAGTCGCCGATGCCTGTGAGATATTTGGAATGCTAGATATCTGGAGCTGTCTGTGATTCAAATCGAGCCATTTAGAATGAGTTCTGACCGAAAATAACATCAGCGATCGCCTACAGCCAATGAGAGAGCAGCATTCACTAGCGTGGGTATCTGCAGGCCAGCGGGAGGTTGGGGGAGAAGTTTAAAGTGCTCATTTTTAGTTTATTTGGACCCAAGAATTGGAGGAAAACTAGTGTAAATTTGACAGCAGCACACATGTCGGTTTGACGTGTCATCTGAGCTATATCACAACCAGTCGATAAAGAAAAAAAGTTGAGGAGAAATTGCTAATTCCCTTCAAACCCAGGTGTGCAAACGTACATTTTCTGCCCCACCAAAAGCTTTTTTCTCATTATGTAGTCAATAACAAAAAATATACTACTTCACCTCGCGTTTTTTCCATGTCAGTCCTCGCGTGTTTACTTGTGAGATGTAGTTTGGACGAAGTTATCGGCGATTCTTCCTATTGTAAAGTCTTGCAGTGTGAAAGCCCCTGTCGCCGATCCATCTTGCAGTGTAAACAAAGCAGCGACAAAGCGCTAGCCCAGAAAGTCATGCAGTGTGAAAACATCTGTGACAAGACTACTTTGAAAATCACGCCACTCTGCATTAGTGTGCAAGGTTTGTGTAACCATGTTTTAGGATATGAATACAAATTTAACAAACGCAAACAAACAGTTCAATCTTCAATGTGCAAAGCCCTTAAAGTCCACATGAACCGGATGTTGTGACGTACTGTGACACAGTTCCTAGAGAAATAGAATATTAAGTAAACAGTGGGCGTGGCTTGTTTTTTTTACTGTGAGCTGATTGGATGTAGTTAAGTAGGCGTTTCTTTCAGAAAGATGGGGAAAAGGGTTTGGGGAGAGTGATTACAACCTAACAGACTCCTCCTGCTCACCATTTCTGTTTGTTGTCAAAACTGACAGCTGGAGGGGCGTGTTTAAATATGTTAGCCACGCCTAATATCTCAGACAGACCTGGGGTCCGTTCTTCGTAGGTGGATTACTCAGTTAGCTGGATTTGGATATTGACGATTTGACACGATCCAGGATCGTTTCGTTCTTCAAAGCTGATCTGAGAGTTGTTGTCATAGCAACAGTTCTGCTAGCTCAAACCTGGTCGGAAGCAGGTTCAATTCATATAAACAGTATTAGATCGGGTCAGTTCAAGCTAAGATAATACTGAAATGTACCGAATTCTGATATTTTCTTACAGTAGTTGTTATATACACTTGGGAAAATAGTAAATATTTTTAATAATATATATAAAATTATAGTTATTAATAGAATAAATAGTTATATATATATATATATATATATATATATATATATATATATATATATATATATATATATATATATAATCAAACTTATGCAATCTGCACCAACAAAATGAAAGTACAAAGACTGCCACCTAATGGTGCAAAGACAAAACCTATTGATATGAACTTTTTGATTGCTTTAGTACAATTTGTGTATAATAATCGAAATGCACAATATGTGACTTTTTTTGTATAGCAATAAAACATTTATGCAGTCATAAACATGTTTTGATAGTTAATATGACGATGATTTGATGCTTCATAAAAGTTGTAGACGCCTTTACCATATCAAAATGTTTCTGTAAACATCCAGTTATTCTTTACACCAATTAAAAAACCGGCTACTATAATACTACTATAATAAGGAAAATCCGCTCTAACTGTAAAACTAAATAAACTGCTCTTGACACATGAAAGGGCCAAGCATGCAGCCCACAACAAGGTGTAAAGTTACTGTGTATCATATTTAACAATCCGTTTACTGCTCATTTTATGTAATTTAGCTCACATGGATAATTGAATATTAATCAGATGATGTCATTACGCTGCTGTGCCGTCAGCCAATCGTTGCATTGCTGATAATAATTTCGAGGATCGATAGATCTGTCCTTCACAACACACACAGCGATCTCAGATCAGTTCATCCTGACATTCTAATCTGATTCACCAACTTGTTTGAAGAACCAAATTAGCGAGAGATCAGTTATCAAGATTAAAAGATCCAGGATCTGCCAAATCATCTTAGATCATTTAAGCAAGCTATGAAGAACGGACCCCTGATCTGAGAGTTCAACTAAAAACAAACAGGAAATGCATTTTCAGATTTCAATCAAAGAATACAAGGGCAAACCATTTTTTTTATCTTAATGACATGCACAGATCAATTGTTCAGCACAAATCTAGCAATGTGAGCTCACAAAACAACATGGTTCGTTTTGATTTCATTTGTTCCTTAATTCACATCTTAGTATGGAAACAGCTAGTGAGCGATGTGCACTGGTGCGATGAGAATCAGCAGATCTGCGGGTCAGTGCAGTTCGTGTGGGTTTGTCAGAGCTGCCGTGACTGTCCTCGGCCTCGTGACACATCCACATTATATAAGAAAGTGTATTGACAACAGCTAAAGTTAGTTGCGGTGCAACCGGAGAGACCAGACGTCTCATCCGTTTGAGGAAGAGAAACTCTATCACCATTATTACTGTGATGACGTTTAGTCCATTCACATTTGACATTTAGGGTTGAAGTCAGAATTATTAAGCCTCCTGTTTCCCCAATTTCTGTTTATCACAGGGAAGATCGTTTCAACACATTTTAAAGCATAATAGTTTTAATAACTCATTTCTAATAACTGATTTATTTCCTCTTTGCCATGATGACAGCACATAATATATGACCAGATTATTTTAAGACACTTCTATACAGCTTAAAGTGACATTTAAAGGCTTAACTAGGTTAATTAAGGTAAAGTTCGGGTAATTAGGCAAGTTATTGTATAACAGTGGTTTGTTCTGGAGACAATCCAAAACTAATATTGCTTAAGGGGGCTAATAATATTGACCATTTCTTGCGAATCGCTCGTGTTGGAAAAATCTGAACTTCAGCGGACATTTGCTCCACGTTACCCAATCAGGAGCTTTCTCTTGTATGGGGTGTGATTATGACGTAGCGCCTGTTGTTAGTGTCCCAGGGGGAAATCCTCCTGCCGACAGTCAGAAGCACCGCTGAAAGCTTCCATCATCCATCATCCAGGTTAAGTTTCTGTTGGTGTTTATGAACTCACTGGGCTGGGAGCACTTCAGAATGGATCTAGTGGACTCGGACACGACTCCAAACGAATCGACGCTGTTTTTCAGCCTTCATAAAGCACATTAACACAGCTATTCTCTCACTAAAATCCATGTTAGCTATTTAGCAATAAAGCTAGGAAGACATGAGCCCTGCCCGTGATGTGAGTCCATGTCTATTGCTCAGTGAATTTGACGTGTGAAATAAGCAGATTTGTCGTGCAAACGAAGCAAGTAAACTCAAAATATTCACGCTTCTATTTACCCGCGAATATCGCGATTTATCCTCACATGACGCGTCTGGTGTGAACACAGCATACTCTATTGCTCTTTAGACTATCCAAAAGAAATACTGGGCTAATAATATTGACCTTAAAATGGTTTTTAAAAAATGTGGACTAATATACTAATATGCCTACACACACTTCTGTCCAAACAGCTTACAAAAGAGGATTTTCATCACACAGTAGGTCCCCTTTATTATTGATTGAAGCAATTACTTATAACTAAGTTACTTTTTAGACAAAATAATGAGGAAAGTCATTTAACCAGTTAAACTCTGCTGTTATTTTGGGATTTCCGCCTGGATTTTGCCTACCCAAATTTAAAAGCTTCCCAAATCCACATGCAGAGGTGTAAATGCAAAAATTTGGTCTCATTTTAAAGAAAACCCTTTGAATTTTCATAAAACACTACTGAAAGTGTTTAAAATAACTGCATATGTTGTCTCTTGTAATAAACACCTAAAAAAGAGGCGTTTTTTTTTTTTTTTTTTTTTATAAACTCAAATTTGAAAGTGTATCTTTTAGGTTCTGTGTGTGGTCTAGCATGCTGTAATTGATTTTGGTGGTTCCTGCACATGTCTGTAATCATAGGAAAAAAGAAAAATGTCTCTACCATAATCTATGCAAAAGTTATTGTATTACAACTGATGAGAGGTGCTGTACAAGCCAAAGGGATCGATCATTGTTTTCATATTTCACTACTCTTTTGTTTGATCAAACATAATTAACTGTGTTTGGACCACGTCAGACATATAAAAGGATTACTTATGCAAGTCACCTCAAAAACAGGAGAACGGCCCTGAAGCGCACAGCATAAGGTCAGAGATGACAGCTGTCTGTGCTATCTGGGGCTGCTTATTGATCATAAATGTATTGTTTACATTTCTGCGCCATGGAAACACCGCGATTCATTCGGCAACTGTTTGATATGTGAATATAATTCAGTAAAAAGAATGCTTAAACCGTATGAGCACCGGCAAGAGCTTTCATTTAAGCTATAACGTACATGTGTCATATGAAAATGAACCAATGTTCAATACTCAGCTCGGGTATCCAAAATACTGTGTATTTAAGTGTAAATAACTGTTGAACAGCAGAATAAAAACCTAAGTGAGGGATAAGTCCATAAAATATAGATTCTACCGTTTCAAAAGAAACCACTTATGGGGGTCTGGTGCAATGCCAGCCCTTTAAATCTTAAAGCGAAAGTACTGTGTCCGCGGAGTTTAACTGGTTAAATACAATTTGAATTATTAATTACTTTTTAGAATGAACTTTTCCAACATTGGCCACAAATGTAAAAAATTAAGTAAAATCCTGGAGGTCCAGTTAAACAAGCGCCTTCTGAGATCAGAGTTAGCAGGTGCAGACTCACATTCACAGCCAGTGTTTGGATGATAAACGCTGTGATTGGCCTTGATCCGACTGTAATGAGTGCACACATCTGAACTCATAATCCTCAGGGATGTTAATATTACATCCAGTAATGCGGCGCACGATGGGAATGTTGCAGTTATGCGTGTGCCTCCTGCAGGCCTGCGATCGGTAAATTTACCCACACAGAGACGGGTGCTATTTTCACCCACGGCGAGCAGAAGTACTCGTCTGTCAGAGATTATCTAAACGGTTTTACCATATTTTACCCTTCACAACATCCACATGTGTGTTTGTGTTGGGGATTCAGGTGTAAGATCGTTTCATTTTGCACATTCTGACTGGAGAAATTACTTTAACCCCTTAACAACCCCCCCCCCCCCCAACTCTTTGGTGCATGGATTTAAGTTCTGTCTGATTTTAAAATAATCCTAATAATAAACGCTATTTTTTATTGCCCATTTGAAAGTAGCATCTCAACACACTTTATAGATAGACACAAGTTCAAAAAGTTAAATAAGACTTTTTACGCTCATGAAAGTAACACAACAATAAATGCATGTTTATTACATAATATAAATGTATATTACATACAATATGTATTTTGTTTTAGCCTAAAATTGACAGAAAATCAAAGCTAAATATCTCAATAGATTATATTCCAAATTTGAAGTTGATATGTCCAAAAATTAGCTGGTTTAGCTGGAGTACCAGACATGACCACATCCAGTTTCTATTGGTGAACATACAATGGCGCCCCCTTTGTTTTAAGGTGTATAAGTTTTGCACAGCGGATGCCTTTCTAGCTGCAACCCAGTAGTGGGAAACACCCCACCCCCACCATACACACACTCATACACTATGCCCAATTTAGTTAATCAATTCCCCTATAGCACATGTGTTTGGACTGTGGGGGAAAGCAGAGCACCCGGAGGAAACCCACACCAACACGGGGAGAACATGCAAACTCTATACATAAATGCCAACTGAGCCAGCCGGGACTCGAACCAAAGATCTTGCTGTGAGGCAACAGTGCTAACCACTAAGCCACTGTGCCACCTAAAATCAAAATTCGCAATATAATTTATTTTGCTAGCGCACATTTTTATTCTTTAAATTAACTATTAATCAGTGCAAGTTAATCCACTGAATAAAAGTTTGTTTTGGTAATCTTCAATCAAACTCTAAACACTTGTCCGAGTCCACTAGATCCATTCTGATGTGCACACAGTGAGTTCATGAACACCAACAGAAACTTAACCTGGATGATGGAAGCTTCAGCGGGGCTTCTGACTGAGCCGAGCCCAGTTTGATGAACTGTTGTCCGGTGTCTGCAGGAGGATTTCCCCCTAGGACACTAACAACAGGCGCTAGGTCATAATCACACCCCTACAAGAGAAAGCTCCTGACTGGTGCAAATGTCCGCTGAAGTTCAGATTTTTCCAACTCAAGTGATTCGCAAGAAACGGTCAATATTATTAGCCCCCTTAAGCAATATTAGTTTTGGATTGCCTCCAGAACAAACCACTGTTATACAATAACTTGCCTAATTACCCGAACTTGACGTTAATTAACCTAGTTAAGCCTTTAAATGTCACTTTAAGCTGAATACTAGTGTCTTGAAACATATCTAGTAAAATATTATGTGCTGTCATCATGGCAAAGATAAAATAAATCAGCTATTAGAAATGAGTTATTAAAACTGTTATGCTTAGAAATGAGAAGTCTTTTCTGTATTAAACAGAACTTGGGGAAAAACATATAATATTACTGTTTGAGTCACTCCTAGGTAAGTGGCCGGTATTAGATTATGACGGTTTGATAACCTTGGATAAAAATATCACTGATTTCACTAGCCTGATCTCACGAGAAAACGTAAGTATTATTCGTTTTGCAATTTTAATGGCTAATTCGTACGAATTCATACGAGTTCAGTCATACGAAATGGTACGATTTTAAAAAGGAGGCGTGGCACCTAACCCCAACCCTAACCGCAACCGTCATTGGGGGATGAGCATATTGTACGAATTAGATCGTACGAATTCATACGAATTAGCCACAAAATAAAAAAGTTACGAATTGCCGTAAGATTGTGTTGATTTCACTGTATTGCAGGGTTGCCTGGTTTACCGGTACTATGGTAGTATCGCGATACTATGTCGTCAAAATACTGGTGGTGCCACTATAGTTTGTAAACAATAATATCGTCGTTAATGGTTTATCTACAATAGATAACGTTTTATGTAGAAAAGTCAATAAAATGCTCACACATTTGTGTATAAACCATTTTATTTAAATAGTCTGTGGAGCCCTTTAAGGTTGCAAAAGTGTGTAGAATTCGCGGCTTTTATGGTAGCCTATTGCACGTATTCTAACGCTTTAGTTTGAACGCACATCTGAATCGCTTTATTGTTTCCGTCAATATAATTTATAACCGACTGCGACAATCTCTTTAAAAAAACTCACAAAGTGAAATTTTTAATTGTTCATTCATTCATTCATTTTCTTGTTGGCTTAGTCCCTTTATTAATCTGGGGTCGCCACAGTTGAATGAATCACCAACTTATCCAGCACATTTTTACGCAGCAGATGCCCTTCCAGCCACAACCCATCTCTAGGAAACATCCACAAACACTCATTCACACACACTATGGACAATTTAGCCTACCCAATTCACCTGTACCGCATGTCTTTGGACTGTGAGGGAAACCGGAGCACCCAGAGGAAACCCACATGGACGCAGGGAGAACATGCAAACTCCACACAGATACGCCAACTGAGCCGAGGATTGAACCAGTGACCTTCTTGCTGTGAGGCAACAGCACTACCTACTGCGCCACTGCTTCGCCCATTTTGAATTGTTACTATAGTATATTGTAAAATGTACAGGAGGGCTTGTAATTCTGACTTCAACTGTATATGCTTGAGTGCTTACAGGTTAATGCACCTTGAAGACTTCAAGTACACTACAAGTGCCCAATCCATGACAATTGCTGAATTATGTGTACTAAAATAACATCATTTGACATAGCATGCATACTACTCTTGAAAATCCTCACATATAATGTTTACTCCCACAAATACACTTTTTAAAAATAGTGTTGTGCACGCTGCGCAGCATGTAGTGAGGATTCCGATCATAGCTGAGAGCAAAAACACCACCGCTGACTCCAAATGTGTAAAAGAAGCAGATAAGAGCGATCGATGGCCATTATCCCGGACAGAAGCGCTCTCTCTGGGAAAACAACACACTTCGGCGTGTAATGTGCCTTCACTGTGTCATAAACAAACAAGCGTCTTCAGACAAACACACAGCATTTCTGCTTTCCCTGACTGCAGCAAAGCTCAGTAATGAAGCGTCAGTTTGAGCTCTTCAACACTTCTGCTTGCTCTTTCAAAGCAGAATCAGGCTTCGTTCTGAAGTCCGGTAGTTAAAATAATCTGGCCAATCAGAACTGTAAAAAGTGCAAATGTTGAAGGATTTCATAACAGAAAAGATAAAGATCCCCCCCCCCCCCCCCCCCCCCAAAAGTCTCCTTTATTATTCATTTTCCTTCAGCTCTGTCCCTTTATTCATCAGGGGTTACCACATGAACCACCAACTTAACCAGCATATGTTTTATGCCCTTCCAGCTGCAACCAATTACTGGGAAACACTCATACACTCTCATTCATACACTCATAAGCTGCGGTCACACTGGGCTTTTCCTCCCATAGACTTCCATTCATACGCATGTGGATTTCGCAGATTGCTGCGGTGCAAAGTTCAAGCTTGATGAACTCTGACCTGCGATATCACATCACTAGACTGTGTGAGACCAATCGATGATCAAAACATGACAAAAATTTAAAACATTGAGCAATTACTCGCTTTTTTTAATGTCGAATAATCTTGTTTAATCCTGCCTCTTTTCGCAGTGCCGCACGACAGAATTTCGCACTCACAAACTCAAGTGTGACCGCAGCTTTAGACTACGGCCAATTTAGCTCATCAATTCACCTACAGCACATAGCATCATGTGTTTATGGTTTACAAACTGGCTGTGCTGTCAAAGAAGTGAGTTTACGTATGATATACTGTACATATATCCTAGTTTAGGGTTGTTCAGATAGTTAAATATGCTGTGGAAGAACTATGGTTTATCTTTGCATAGTGGTGAATATACACCCGCTGGCCACTTTATTAGGTACACCTGGCCTTCTGCTCGTTAGCGCAAAATTTCTAATCAGCCAATCACATGGCAGCAACTCGACGGATTTAGGCATGTAGACATGGTCAAGATGATCTGCTGCAGTTCAAAGTGCATCAGAATGGGGAAGAAAGGGGATTTAAGTGACTTTGAATGTGGCATGGTTGTTGGTGCCAGAAGGGCAGGTCTGAGTATTTCAGAAACTGCTGATCTGCTGGAATTTTCACGCACAACCATCTCTAGGGTTTACAGAGAATGGTCTAAAAAAGAGGAAATATCTAGTGAGCGGCAGTTCTGTGGGCGCAAATGCCTTGTTGATGCCAGAGGAGAATGGCCAGACTGGTTCCAGCTGATAGAAAGGCAACAGTGACTCAAATAAGCACTCGTTACAGCTGAGGTCTGCAGAAGAGCATCTCTGAACACACAACACGTCCAGCCTTGAGGCAGATGGGCTACAGCAGCAGAAGACCACACCGGGTGCCGCTCCTGTCAGCTAAGAACAGGAAACTGAGGCTACAATTTACACAGGCTCACCAAAACTGGACAATAGTAGATTGGAGAAACGTTGCCTGCTCTGATGAGTCTTCATTTCTGCTGCCACATACGGATGGTCGGGTCAGAATTTGGCATCAACAGCATGAAAGCATGGATTCATTCTGCCTTGTATCAATGGTTCAGGCTTTTGGGGGGTTGGTGTAATGGTGTGGGGGAGATTTTCTTGGCACACTTTGGGCCCATTAGTACCAACTGAGCATCGTGTCAACACCACAGCCTACCTGAGTATTGTTGCTGACCATGTCCATCCCTTTATGACCACAGTGTACTCATCTTCTGATGGCTACTTCCTGCAGGAAATTGCACCATATCATAAAGCGTGAATCATCTCAGACTGGTTTCTTGGACATGACAATGAGTTCACTGTACTCAAATGGCCTCCACAGTCACCAGAGCTCAATCCAATAGAGCACCTTTGGGGATGTGGTGGAACGGGAGATTGGCATCATGGATGTGCAGCCGACAAATCTGCAGCAACTGCGTGATGCTATCATGTCAATATGGAGCAAAATCTCTGAGGAATGTTTCCAGCACTTTGTTGAATCTTAGAAGGATTAACGCAGTTCTGAAGGCAAAAGGAGGTCCAACCCGCTACTAGTAAGTAGTACCTAATAACGATTTGTTTGTTGATTTTACATTGATTTTATGTAAGTCACAATGTATCCTGAACTCTTATTATACAGTTATACTATGTATATTCATACTTTCATTATATTTCAAAAGGTCCCATATAATGAAAATATGACTGCTGCTGATAACGCTGTCTGGCTTTATTCTGTGATAAACTTTATCTCTTAAATATTCTTCTCTGAATAAGTATTTTCAGGAAACTATCAGGATAAAAATGCATGTTATTTTGCCCTAGATGAACCGTGATGCAGACTGCTCATCTCCTGCATACTGAATGCTGTAAACATGTTCACATTATGTTTAATGAGCACCTATAAACCCTTAAACTTTTTCATAAGTCACAGTAGTAGTCCCTTAAGCTACGCGCCAGTAAACATTATGACAACAGGTGAAGCGCGCAGCCAAGAAAAGCGCAGTAAATAATGCTCCTGATCCCGGAGTGACGGAGAAACAGACCGAGCTGATGTTTCTGTCCACCTGTGCTCTTCATGTCACTGTGAGGCTATTTCTGACGCTTCACTACAGGACACTTTTACTGCCCGGCTCCTCCTGTCAGGACCTCACAATCACTGACCCTAATATTTGTGCTCGAATACTGATATCAGCACAGTTAAATTCCACTGTGAATCCCACACAAGTTGTCCCAACACAAATCGATTAAGTTAACTTAATCTTTTTACAAATTTAAGTGGATTGAACATAAAACAATTAAGTTGTCCCAAAAAAAAAACCTCAAGATTTTTGTTGATTCAGCTCATTTTAAATAAGTAGTTTGAACAAGCATACCTGTCAACATTGGGATGTGAAAATTAGGGATATGCTCGCCATAAGGGATACCCCCGACCCCCCAAAAATCCTAAATCTGTTCATCTGGAGCAGTTTTATTGTAAATAAACAGTTAAACGGTCAGTAACATGTTTTAATATTACAAATAAAATACAGTATACATTAGAGCTGCACGATTAATCAAAAAAAGATGGCGCTCTCGATTCTACCCCCCTAGACCAGTGGTTCTCAAACTATTTTCACCAAGTACCACCTCAGAAAAAAAATTGTCTCTCCAAGTACCACCATAATCACCGGTATTAAAATAAAGTAGCATAGTTGGCCAAATTAAGCAGCTACAGCACTGCACAGTTCGAAAATAAAGCAAATTCACAACCCGGGCTCATTGTGTAAACGTAGCCCCGTGGACGTTTCTGCGGACTGCGAGATACATCCTGGGAGGTACGTATTCGAGCGGTTTTTGTTTTCGCGGATCCGCGAAAGACCGCCGTGCGTGCTTTTTCGCATCTCGGGCGCCTCTCAGGAGCACGCGTCATTCGCGCCCGCGCTGTTCTCGCGCGAAAAGCTGCCAAATCGACCTACCCGACCGCCCTCCTCTTCCTCCTCCTCCTTCCCTTAACCCAAGCTACGGTTTGCAAAAGCCGTCCAGAAAAAAAAAAAGGGCAAAAGCCCTCGTCTTCGATTTCGACCGCGTTTTTGGATCCCGCCACAATCTCGCCCTTATTTTTCGGATTCTGTTTTTCATCTTACCTGATTTCTGGAACCGTTGTTCCCTGGACTCGATCCTGGTCGTCGTCCCTGCGGCCGGCTCCTCCTCCTCCGGGGCCTCCGCTCTGCCGACACAACGATGTGAGCTAAGCGGACAAACTGGTTGCATTGGGAAAGCCCTCCACTCGGAGGCGAGCCGTCGGCCGGCGAGCGCGAAGAGGAGGAGCGGAGCGGCGCCACAACGCCCCGCATCGTTCGCTCGAAAAATACTAAACACGGCCGTACGTACCTAAATCGCTGTCTCCAGAAATGTCCGCGGGGCTACGTTTCCAGAATGAGCTTGGGTTGCAAATTCATATTCATTCAACAAAGTTATATTCCATACAAAATATGAATCCAATCAGTCACTTCTTGTCACGTGACTCAACGTGCGGCATTCTGAAAAAATTTGGATGTTTTCATCTGGAGACGCCTGGAATACACAAGCGCATCGTTCTGCAGTACTCATTTTGCTAGCCTGTTAAATTTTAGCACTCAAATGACTGAGATGTAACAAGAGAATACGGTCATTTTTCAAAATAAAAGTTTTTTCTAAATAAATAATCGTTCAGACTCGGATTATAAATAAAACGGAAATAATTAATGACTTTTTTGTGCGACCTGGTACCAATTGATCTATAGACCAGTGACCGTCTGTATCCCAAGGGTTTGAGACCACTGCTCTGGAAGGTATCTGCTCTGCAAACACCACGCACCTCTTTCTCTAGTTCTGCGCCAACTGAATTGATTTTTTAGCAGCTGATTATGCGATACACTAAACATTTTATGCACAGCGCTTTGATCGTAGGCTTTAGAGAACAGCCAATGCTGATCACATTGGTCTTATTGTACAAATTAAATTCATTACTCAGTGATTTCTCCGCGTACCACTAGAAGTAAACACGCATACCACAGTTTGAGAACCACTGCCCTAGACGATTCTAATTCAGCATTTCCACGATTCTGCCAATCATATTTTCAAGTTCAGGAGAGAATGCACATCATTTAAATGAATCCTATCGCATTTTAGAGTTATGATTGCGACAAGCATTTAATATGGTTTTCTTTCATAGCGAAAACACAGTGTTGTGCATACAAATAACTGTCAGTATCAGTGTCAGTATAACTACTCTAGCCTACACTCTCAGAAATAAAGGTACAGGAGCTGGCACTGGGGCAGCATCTTGTCAAAAGATACATATTTTTACCCCAAGAGTACACAGTGGTACCTGAAAGGTGTATATTAGTACCTAAATGTACCTAAAAAGTACCTTTGAGGTAACATAATGGACACTTCAGGTACAAATATGCACCTTTTCAAAAGGTAAAAAAAAAAAACAGTGTCAGTTCAGTTTTTAGAGTTGAAGTTCAGTTTAGTTCAGGTCAGTGTGGCTTAATTTTTACTGCTGTAAGTCCAAACACTGAAGGGCAAATCCATTGATGCGTAGCTCCACAAGTCCCAAACCAAGCAAGCTAGTGGTGACAAAACTTCACCAATAGTGTAGTATTACTATAGTAATTTATAGTAAATGCTGTAGTGTTTTGAACCATACAAATGTATAATACTTTAACTGTACTTTAATATTTACAACAGTGTTAATGAATGCTAAAGCTTAGTATTGCCTATAGTGTACTGATAAACTGTAATAAATACTGTAGTACACTTTAGTTTTTACCACAGTAAACTGATGTGATTTATTCTAGTATTTCAATTCCATTCACGTTTATTTCTCTAGCGCTTTTACAATGCAGATCGTGTCAAAGCAGCTTAACATAGAAGATTTTAGTAACTGAAACTAGGCCCGGATTAAGAATTCAGAGGCCCCTGGGCAAAATGTGTTGTAGGCCTCCTTCTTATTCGTACCCCTATAGTTGAATTAACAAATAAGATTAATATAATATTTTTTACATAAATGATATACAGTACATATATTTCTAGTCGGCGAGGCAGTGGCGCAGTGGGTAGTGCTGTCGCTTCACAGCAAGAAGGTAGCTGGTTCAATCCTCGGCTCAGTTGGCGTTTCTGTGTGGAGTTTGCATGTTCTCCCTGCGTTCGCATGGGTTTTCTCCAGATGCTCCGGTTTCCCCCACAGTCCAAAGACATGCGGTACAGGTGAATTGGGTAGGCTAAATTGTCCGTAGTGTATGATTGTGTGTGTGTGTATGTGTGGATGTTTCCTAGAGATGGGTTGCGGCTGAAAGGGCTTTCCGCTGCGTAAAAACTTGCTGTATAAGTTGGCGGTTCATTCCGCTGTGGCGACCCCAGATTAATAAAGGGACTAAGCCGACAAGAAAATGAATGAATGAATGATATTTCTAGTCGACAAAGATTTAACTTATTTTCCAAGCATTTAAAGCACACTTCGAAAAATATATACTAATACAACTAGTGAAAATTAATGTATTTTATTATACTTAATCAGGTTCACTGAAGCAGTGCTAAAATTTATATTTAAGGGTATTTTTTAATGTATAACTTCTACAAACTTGTAATGCATATGATTTGGATAACACCTCTCAAATCCAATTCTATGAATCTGAGTCCTCCATAATACACACACTGATTCCTACTAGTCTTCCTCGGGATGAAGAGTAGGCAAAATCTGATATGTAATGGGGGAAAAAAGAAAAACATGTTCATCAGACACTGGATTCGAAACGGGTTCTTGATCGATCGCATCAAAAGACAATGTACCCCCCCCCCCTCAGGGGCCCCAAGTGCGCACGGGTCCCTGGGCCTGTGCCCACAATGCCCGTTGGTTAGTCCGGCCCTGACTGAAACTGCGTCAGTTCAGTTTTCAGAGTTGAAGTTTAGTTCAGTTCTGTGTGGTTTAATTTTCCCTGCTGAAAGTTCAAACACTGAAGAGCAAATTCATTGATGCGTAGCTCCACTCAAACCAAGCAAGCCAGTGGCAAGGAACAAAACGTCACCGTTAGTATAGTATTACTATAGTAATTCATAGTAAACGCTATAGCGTTTTTAAACCCTACAAGTGCATAATACTTTATAAATACATTATAATATTTACAACAGTGTTAATGAATGCTAAAGCATAGTATTAACTACAGTGAACTGATAAACCGTTAGAAATATTGTAGTACACTAGTTTTTACTACAGTAAACTGATGTTGTAATAGTAGAAAACTTATAGTATTGGGTAATTTGTTTATACTCCTATAGTTGTTGCTTTACCAAAGCAACTGTAGCATTACCACAGCATTACTGTAAAAGATTCAATGATCAATTAGTCCTGACAGCATGTTTTTAAGTCATTGTAACTAATTAAACAGTTCAGTTGAACGTAATATAAGTTCAATGGATTCATAAAGTTAATTTGATTTAGCTTAAAAATTTAAGGCAACCAGGATTTTTTACAGTGTATAGCATGGCTCAAACACTACAGTGTTTACTATAAATGACTATAGTATTTTTTCCAAGAAGGTAGTCAAGAAAAAAGCGTCAAGCAGCTTTTTTTTAGTAGCAAATAACAGTAAATGAAACCTTATTGTCGACCAATTCATGATAAATCCTGAGACAAACGTTGGAATATATATATAATTAGGCATATATATATATATATATATATATATATATATATATATATATATATATATATATATATATACACACGTCTAATTTCATATGCTGGCCTGAATTTCGTGTAATGTCTGACCTGATTGAGCTTTATGTCAGCGCCGTTGATATATTAGGAAAATTATGCATGAATGAAAATATCTATATTTAGAATCTTAACGTACGTTTCAACATTCTTTTAATGTTTTAAAAAACTATTCCAATGGAACCGTTAACATTCGAACAAATCGACAACATTTGAACAAAAAAAAGAACAAACATTCCACACATTTTCGCGCGCATGTAGCCAGAGACTCTTATTTAACCAGTTGTGACCACAAAAGTTCCTGAACACTTTTTTTTACCTGAACATGATAAATAAAATGCGGAGTATTTTCGTATACAGACAGTTAATTTCTGTGTCTTCTTACCTGAGGCTGCAGATAGGACTGTCCGTGTCCTGTGCGTGCGTGCGCGCGTGTTTAATCTGGATTCTCGGTGCGAGAATGTGAAAGCACAGCTCGACTCTGTGATCTGCTAATCAATAACGCTGTGGATGACAGCAGCTGCTCTTCTGCTCCGTGTCTGCGCCAATCACTGCGGTGCCGAAGCGTCTCCAAACTCTAGCAGCTCCTAAAATAACTCAGGGGCAACCTGGAGATCCTGTAGAGGTCTTTAAAACATCTCGTTTGCCTTTTTATAACTACGACAAAAGTCATGTTGAAAACTGTAGCGGTTAAAAATAATAAAACGGTATCAAATCATCGCGGAAAAAATAGATAAATAAACGCAGCATAAATCGCGCAGTATGAAACAATTAACTCGCGATGATTAATGATATTTTTAAATAGGCCAAGTGAAAATGGTCTATGATAAAATGGAGTATTGGTGTGATAGATGTAGTTTAAATCTTGTCAATTAAATCTGTCGTATGTTTTTGTACTTTTTTAAAATGATAAATTATTGTCTGATTAAATAGTTTAGATGCTTACAAAATAAAGATTGTTATTGTTAACATTAATAATGAACTAAAGTTAATACAAGTGCTAAATGTATAAAAAATAATTTTGATTGTAGTTAAATTATGTTGGAGAAGATTTTTTCAACACATTTCTAAACAAAAGTTTTAATAACTAATTTTTAATAACTGATTTATTTTATCTTTGCCATGTTGACAGCACATAGCCTAATATTTGACTAGATATTTTTCAAGACACTTCTATACAGCTTAAAGTGACATTTAAAGGCTTAACTACACTGTAAAATCTGCAATTTTACGGTTTATTTCTGGCAGCTGGGGTGCCGATAAAAAAGTAAAATAACGGACGTTAAATTACAGAAATTTTACCGTAAAAAATGGATATTAAATTACAGAAATGTGCTTCAATTAAAATTTCTGCTAAATTTCTGTAGTTTAATATCCATTATTTTACTTTTTTCGGCACCCTATCTGCCAGAAAACAACGTAAAATTACAGATTTTTTTTACAGTGTAGGTTAATTAAGTTTACTAGGCAGGTTATGGTAATTAGGTAAGTTATTGTATAACAATGGATTGTTCTGTAGAGTATCGAAAAAATGTCAGTATCAGAATCAGTTTTAGTGAATTAAGGGGGCTAGTAATATTGACCTTAAAATGCTTTTTAATTTTTTTAAAACTGCTTTTTATTCTAGCCGGAATGAAACAAATAAGACTTTCTCCAGAAGAAAAAATATTATCAGACATACTGTGAAAATTTTCTTGCTCTGTTTAACATAATTTGGGAAATATTTAAAAAAGAAAAATAAATATGGGATAATAATTCTGACTTCAGCTGTAGATATACAGTGCTCAGTAAATCAGTTTACTATGATTGGATTAATTAATCATTCATCAACATTTAAATTCATTTATTATTATTAATATTTAGTAAATAATATAATATAAACAGCATTATAATAAATTATATTTGTAGGGCTGTAAATAAAATAATCATATTTATTATGCCTGATATGTATTTAGGCTCCTCTGATTAGGTTCAGAAGTTTCATTTTTTATGTAATGATAAGGTTATTTTTTAAAACTTGATTTAAAAAAATGTCACTTTAAACAATTCTTTGGTTTTAAACAAGGTACATTTTCTTTTGCGTCAAAACCAGCTAAATCCACCTATAGGGACAAGATAGTGGAAGTTAAAAATCAGTAAAGATAAAATTAGAAATTATTTTACCAAACCTTAAAACACTTACACAAACCACCTGAAATTAAAAATACTTGAATCTGTCAAGTAAGTGGCGGTTCATTCCACGGTGGCAAACCAGGGAAAAAGCAGAGGGAAAATGAATGAATGAAATCTGTCAAGTGCTTTAATTAATAGCAATAAAACTGACATTAATTATATGTTTCCCTAACTTTTAGAGAGAGATCATTTAGAAACAGGTGATTAATAATAGAATGAACGTAAAATTTCATATCTTATTTTGAATCTCATCGTGTGAGTGTGTGTGTTTGTGTGTGTATATATATATATATATATATATATATATATATATATATATATATATATATACATTATATATATATATATATATATATATATATATATATATATAATTAATATATATGTATGTGTGTGTGTGTGTATATATACAGGCACAAACACACATGTATGTACTGTATGTATGTGTATATGTGTGTGTATATATAGATATATTGATATGTATGTATGTATACAGATGTGTGTGTGTGTGTGTGTGTGTGTGTGCATATATTTGTATATATGTATACATGTGTATATATACATGTTTGTGTGTGCATTTGTCTCGTCACCTTAGAATTATAAGGTTCTATATGACATTTTCGTCAAAATTGAGTTATTTACATTCTTATTGAATGACAACTTATTTATATTAATGGGATGTTTTTTTCACATAAATTTTCAAGTTGTTCACATTTTAAGACTTTTTATTTAAAAAAAAAAACAAATGTTACACGCATACTGTTTGCTATTGAATGCAAAATCTTTGAAGCTCAATGTATCAAAATCATTAAGACCGCAGATAGAACCTTATAATTCTAAGGTGACGATATATAATGTCATAATATATATGTATACGTCATGGATATATTTTAAGGAAAATTTAATTAGTGTATGTTTAATCTACTTAAATTAGTTACATTAAATTAATAGATTTGTAACATGAATGAATTGTGTGGAAACCTGCGTTTATTTACAGTAGTCTTTCAGAATCACTCCTACATATATTTCACAGCATGTTTCAGCTTTCCGCTGCAGTTTATTTGTAGACTAGTTTTGTCGGAGGAATTTATCCCACAATTAAACTGAATTCCCAATGACTGACATGCATGTGAGAAGATGCTCTCGAGTCAACAGGACAAGCAAATACCGCTCATGTGTCGCTTTTGTTTGTGTATAATGTCATTAGGACTAACAGGCTCTTCCGTCATGACTTATATAATAATGAAAATAGCTCATGGATAATTCAAGAGCTTCTCGTGGGAAAAAAGCCGAGCAAAGCGGCCTATTTAGATCATGTTTACATCACAAACCGCTTCTGCTAGTTTATTTATTCCGCCATAATTAGCCCTCAAGCTAGTTTGGGGTGCGTGCAAAGGAGGATGTGTAGCATATAGCATTACTTAAACTTGCTTAAACAAATCTTTAGTATCATTTTTCATGGATAAGTTTTAAACATATCACATTTAAATATTGTTGCGGCTGGAAGGGCATTCGCTCCGTAAAAAAACTTGCTGGATAAGTTGGCGGTTCATTCCGCTGTGGCAACCCCAGATTAATAAAGGGAGTAAGCCGACAAGAAAATGAATGAATGAACATTTAAACATTATTTTGCTGTTTTATCATTCCGTTTTCTTCCCCCAGCATCCTGCGATTTCTGAAATGTTCCAGCAGATGGCGCTGTGGGGACACATTTGAGCGCGACGGTGTGATTAATATTCATCAGCTTCTCAATGCTGTGTTTGGCCAGTTTGTTCTGATTGGCGTAACAATGAGATTGCAAATGCCATGTGTTTGAATGAATGTGTATTTATAATGGTGTTGTTTATATAGCCTGCTCTGTTTGCATTGTTGTTTACTGGTAACGTGTAATTTGCTCACTGTTAATGTACTGCAATTAACATAATGAAGTACAGTGCAGATGGAGTCGTAGTAGTGTAATACAGGCCCGTAGCCAGCCTGGTGAAAGGGTTGAATCTTTTTTTTCTCAAAAGGTGGACTTTTTTGCAGTTATTTATCTCATTTTCTATTTAATTATGACGTTTAAATACTCCAATAAGAGGCATTTTAAGCACTATTTTTAGCTGATTAGCTTGTTGTATCCTCCATTTTTGATGTACCTAAAGATTTCATTCATTCATTCATTTTCTTGTCGGCTTAGTCCCTTTATTAATCCGGGGTCGCCACAGCGGAATGAATCGCTAACTTATCCAGCTTGTTTTTTACGCAGCGGAAGCCCTTCCAGCCGCAACCCATCTCTGGAAAACACCCACACACACTCATTCACACACATACACTAGCAATTTAGCCTACCCAATTCACCTGTGCATTTAAAACATGCCTTTGAACTGTGGGGGAAACAGGAGCACCAGGAGGAAACCCACACCAACACAAGGAGAACATGCAAACTCCACAGAGAAACGTCAACTGATCCAGCTGAGGCCTGTGACAAGCTAGAAGATAGCTGTGAAAGCAAGAAGATAGCTGGTTTGAGTCCCGGCTGGGTCAGTTGGCGTTTCTGTGTGGAGTTTGCATGTTCTCCCTGTATCAATGTGGGTTTTCTCTGGGTGCTCTGGCTTCCCCCACGAGTCCAAACACATATGCTGTAGGTAAATTGGGTAAGCTAAAATTTTCCCAAGTGTATGAGTGTGTATGGGTGTTTCCCAGTGATGGGTTGCAGCTGGAAGGGCATCCGCTGCGTAAAACATATGCTGGATAAGTTGGCGGTTCATTACACTGTGGCAGTCCCTGATTAATACAGGAACTAAGCCGAAAATATAATGAATGATGCCCCCTTGTGGTTCCCGGACCACTGCTTCAGGTCAAATCCTCATTTACGGCTGATATTTAAATCTGAACAGTAAACACATCAGTGAACTGGGTTTACTTTCATCCAGCATGCGGTGATCAAACACAGCTCCACATTACAATTAGCTAACAGGCGTTCATGTGTGGCTCAAAATATCCTCTGAAATTCTACCCATAAGCCCCTGCTAATCCACGCCGAAGCCCCTATAGACCCAGTGTAAAAATGTCAGTCTGTGCTGGAGATCATCCACCTTTCTAGATTCCAGTCTGTGACCCTCGACAGGAGTGAGTCCCAGCAGTGTTTAAGGTGGACCGGCCCAAAGCTCAGCCTGTGATGTTGCTCTCAGGTCGTGTTTTGGCACAATGTGTTGAGCTCTGCCAGCCCATCTGTGTGTGTGTGTGTGTGTGTGTGTGAGAGCTGAAGGCTGGATTACGTTACTGATGGCACACACCACACGCATCCATGTGAGCCGAGTCCGCTGGGAACCTGCTCTAGTTCTGCTGCTGTCATGTAAACTGTGCTAAAACTCATCTATGCAGACATGAAGTTGTGAACGGATGATTACAGATCACATGGCAGTGTTGGCATAAGTTTTTGTCAGAGTGTTGCTATGGTCTTCTGAGGTCTCTAGGGTGTTTCTACGTGGTTGCTGTGGTGTACTGTGGTTTTTATTTAATCAAACTGTTTTGTTTAAATGCACTGTTATTGTCTGCGTTCACTGAGAAATGGATACAATTATTTTATATTCAAAAGGGGGTGTACTCATTTAGGCTGAGCTCTTCATTCATTCATTCATTCATTCATTCATTCACCTATCAATAATTCTTGCATTCATTTACTTGTTCATTCATTCATTCATTCATTCATTCATTCATTCATTCATTCATTCATTTATTCATTTACTTATTTATTAATTCATTCATGCATTCATTCATTCAATTACTTAGTCTTTCATCCATTCATTCACTTATTCATTTACCTATTCATTCACTTACTTGTTCCTTCATTCACTTATTCATGCATTCATTTACTCATGCATTCATTCACATATAATTCATTTATTCCCTCTTTCATTAATTCACTTATTCATTTGCTAATTCATTCATTCACTTAATTGATACACACATTCAATTATTTCTTATACATTCATGCATTCATTCCCTCATTCATTAATTCAATTAATAATTCATGCATTCTTTCATTTTTATTTACTCATTCATTCATTCTTTCTTTCACTCATTTGTTCATTTACTTATTCATTTATTCTATCATTCATTCATTTACTTATTCATTCATGTATTTAATCACTCATTCATTCACTTATTCATTTATTTATTTATGCATTTACTTAATTCATTCACTCATTCATTTATTTATTCATTCACGTATTATTTCATTCATTCACTTATTCATTTATTCCAACATTCACTCACTTATTCATTTACTTACTCACTTTTTCATTCTATCATTCACTCATTCATTTTATCATTCAGTTGCTTATTCATTCACTTATTCATTTATTTTATCATTCATTTACTTATTCATTTATCTATTCATTCATGCATTCAGTTACTCATTTACTTATTCATTCTTGCATTCATTTACTTTTTTATTCGTTCACTTATTCATTCACTCACTCACTCATTCACTTATTTATGCATTCAGTCACTCATTCATTTAATTTATTTACTTATTCTTTCATGCATTCATTCATTCATTCATACACTTATTCGTTCATTCATTTATGCATGAATTCACTTATTCATTCATATATTCATCCACTCTTTCATTTATTCATTCACTGCTTAATTCATTCATTCACCTATTCAATTATTTATTTACCTATTTATTCACTCATTCATTTACTTATTCATTCATGCATTCATTCATTCACTTTTTCATTCATCACTCATCCAATAATTAATTCACTCATTTACTTATTTATTAATTTATAATTTAATTAAACTATTCATTCATGCATTTACTCATTTCTGCACTTATTCATTCATTCATTCTATTATTCACTTATTCATTTATTTACTTATTTGTTTATCTATTAACTTTTTTGTCCATTCACTTACTCAATCATTCATTCATTCACTCACTCACTCACTTATCCATCCATCCATCCATCCATCCATCCATCCATCCATCCATTACTTTATTCATTCATGCATTTAGTTTTAATTACGTTCTGTGCGAAACCCCTTTTTGTTGTTGTGATGTTTTCAGGATCAAGTCTTTCCTGGATGAATGCATTCAGCTGCATCACTCTGCAATCTTCAGCTCAGAGATGCACACAGACACATTACATTATGCCTAGTAAATAGCACTGATGGATAAATGGACTCTAATGTACAACATTTACCTAGCCAGGGCACATTTCCTCCGGTCACTACTAAAGATCACTCAGCACACTCTCAGCTTCTCCTACAGGTCTGTATCGGTTAATTCCGGCCCATTAGAGCCGCACTCTTAATAATGGAGCAATGGGCAGTTTGCTTAGATTAAAAGCTTCCTTCTCAATAGGGTCATAATAACAGAAGCGCAGTCTGGTCCAGTGTGTGTGTGTGTGTGTGTGTGTGTGTGTCTCGGCTTGCATAATGATCTGCTCACTGTGTTTCTAATTCATTCATTTACTCAGCTCCATGCCCTTTGCAGGGAATACCATCATCATCATTATTATAATATTCATAAAAGCCTCATTATATTACATAATTGGAGCCTTATACAATGAGTTCCACAATAATACGTTGCATTCTTCCCGGAAACAGCATTTAGAGATTTGCTTAAAATTGTTTTCGTGCTTAAAGGTTGCGTGCATGTGGCATTTCTCTGTATAGTTTAGTTTAGTTTAAACTGTATAAACACAAAATTATCTAATGTCCTGCTAAACATCTTTTTATTAAATCGGAGCTAACAGTTTATGAACGATTTAGAAATTAAATTTTAATTCCACTTTATTTTTACCCACCTCATTAACAAAGTCTTTTCTTAGTAAGTGTACGATTTGACGTTAATAAATGAAATGATGTGGTTTTAATTTATTAAATTTACTACTCCTAAAATCAAGGGTGTCTAAACTCGGTCCTGGAGGGCCGGTGTCCTGCATATGTTAGCTCTTAACTGGAAGTTTCAAGTACATAGATATATACATTAAATATCGCATACGCACCCTGAGCATGCGTCAATAGCGCCGCCATATTTGTACAGTGCCCCTAGGAAAATGTCAACACCACAAGTCAAGACTAAAGCCAATTTGAAGATGTTGGACTTTTTTCGTGCTAAACCTCCCCCCATCCATCTCTTCTCCCTCCTCCTCAATTCTAAGTTCGGGCGACACGATGGCTCAGTGGCTAGCACTGTTGCCCCACAGCAAGGAGGTCGTTGGTTCAAATACTAGCTGAGCCAATCGATACTCTCTGTGCGCAGTTTGCATGTTCTCCCTGTGTTCGCGTGGGTTTTCCCCGGGTACTCCAGTTTCCTCCCACACTCAAAAACCATGCAACAAAAGTTAAAATCACAAGCACTTACTACAAACTAGCGCAGTTAGCGGTCTATTTTGGGAAGTTATCGAGAACTACCTGATCTCATATCACTCCTAATGCTTATTGACCAGACAGGAGCCTTGGGCTCATCTATCTCCGAGTTCAGGGTTCTCTCCCGCGACGGCATGCCAAACTTGCTTAAATATTTAAGCATTATCTACTTGCACAAAGTAAATGGTAAAAGCTTTTACTGGAGCTCGTTTTTTCTCCCGGTCACCGTCTCTCCGTGCCGCCCCCTAGCATGATGCCGCTCTGGGCGATCACCCATATTGCCCATACCTAAATCCGCCACTGTCATTAGTTATAAAGTATGATCTTATTCTGCATCTTTAATCTCACCCAAAACCTAAACCCAACTTCTACCTTACTAATAATAAACAGCTAGTTAGTGGTTTAGTGTTGGTTAAAGATTGTAATTAAAAATTAAGATTGTAATTAATTACTCACCTTCATGTTATTTTAATGGCTCAGTGGTACGCACTGTTGCCTCTGTAACGGAGGCCAGCTAGTAAGTGCTAGAGGCCATGGTCTTTAGCGTCCTTGTTAGAGCAAACGTCTCCCAAGCGAATCCAGATTGGAGCGGGTTGGGTGGTGTAGGACCGGCGAGGTTACATTGGTGCCGTGACCCGGATGGGGGTGAGGTTTATGGTGGTGTGACGGAGGCCAGCTAGTAAGTGCTGTGCAGGTAAACCTCACACCTCTGACCACTAAAGGTGCTCTAGTGACAGATGCTAGAGGCCATGGTCTTTAGCCTCCAACCCAGTACTGGAAAACACCCATACACTCACACATTCACACACGCACTCATAGACTACAGGCAATTTAGTCATCTCCTATGCGAAAGGTCGCCGGTTTGATTCCAGCTCGGAGTGGGTTGGGTGGTGTAGGACTGGCGGGGTTACACCTCACGGGAAGAAGGTCTCTGGTTCAAGCCCCGGCTGGGCAAGTTAACATTTCTGTGAGTTTCCAGCTGCAACCAAGTACTGGGAAACACCCATACACTCACACATTCACACACTCACTCATAGACTACAGGCAATTTAGTCATCTCCCATGCGAAAGGTCGCCGGTTCGATTCCAGCTCGGAGTGGGTTGGGTGGTGTAGGACCGGCGGGGTTACACCTCACGGGAAGAAGGTCTCTGGTTCAAGCCCCGGCTAGGCAAGTTAACATTTCTGTGAGTTTCCAGCTGCAACCCAGTACTGGGAAACACCCATACACTCACACATTCACACACACACTCATAGACTACAGGCAATTTAGTCATCTCCCATGCGAAAGGTCGCCGGTTCGATTCCAGCTCGGAGTGGGTTGGGTGATGTAGGACTGGCGGGGTTACACCTCACGGGAAGAAGGTCTCTGGTTCAAGCCCCGGCTGTGCAAGTTAACATTTCTGTGAGTTTCCAGCTGCAACCCAGTACTGGGAAACACCCATACACTCACACATTCACACACACTCATAGACTACAGGCAATTTAGTTAATCAATTCCCCTATAGCGCATGTGCTTGGACTGAAAGGGAAACCGGAGCACCCAGAGGAAAACGACACTAACATTGAGAGAACATGCAAACTCCAAAAAGAAATGCCAACTGACCCAGCCGGGATTTGAACAAGCGAATTCCAATATAAATTGTTAATAAAATGAATATCGAGTCATTAATATTACGGTTTAGTTCTGCACTACAAATAGGAACAGCGTTAGTGTAGGGTCAAGTACTCCAATGCACTTCCAAGAAATGTAATAGGCCAATTACTAGCAAAATCATTCTTGAATTCTCTTTTGAATGATCTTATTTATGCAAATGTGAGTTTATGAGCTGTTTGTTGTCCTCATGTTTAATGCATGAGGCCAAACGAGTCTAGACAGACGAAGCAGAAATTGCATTTGGTATTAAAGTTCATTTGTGAACTAGAAAAAGCTGGATACATTATTCCATGCACTTTCAGCAAATGCAATAGGTCATCCAGGTATTGCATGTAAAATGAGGCAACTTTATTAACATTAACACTACTCAACTTGCTGCTAATTAGCACTAAATGTAAAGCATTTTATGTTCAGGATCATTCTGACTGATCTGAAGTGAAGAAAGGGGAACTGTATATCTGTTTTATGAGTTTGTAAATGTGCAGTGGCTCGTGGAAATGGGTCTGTCCTGTGGAGCTCTGACAGCGGGGCGCAGACATTATCTCACGCTAGTGCTGGGAGACACTACACCAATTACTGCTCTCAGTGGGGGCAGTTTATTTGCGGAGGCGTTTTTGGCTTAAAATAAAGCAAAACGGGTCGGAAGTCCTTGCGGTGCGAGCATCACCCCCACCCCTCACGCTGAGCTCGGCCAATCAGAGCTGTGGAAATGTGCTGACATCACAGACATGGTCTTGTTTGTGTTCATACGGTGAGTGTTATGCTTGCTCTATTTCGGGGAATTCAACTTTGTTTTGCTCTGCGAGTGTGTTGTATTTTTTAGTATTTTAGGGGCTAAAGCTGGCTTCGGATTGTGTCTTTTCTTGAACAAGGATTTTACTTATACAGTTGACATCAAAATTATTAGATATTTATTTCTTTTTCAAATATTTCCATGACAGAGCAAGGAATTTTTTGCAGTATTTCCTTTAATATTTTTTCTTCTGGAGAAAATTTTATTTGTTTGATTTCACATACAATAAAAGCAGTTTTTTTATTTTTTAAAACCATTTTAAGGACAACATTATTAGCCCAGCACTCAATTTTGGGGATTTACACCTACCTAAATTTAAAAAATAGCAACAGTTCCTTCCTCCAGTAAGCTACAAACACAAATGGAAAGCACAAATCATTGAAAAGCAGACAATTTGAGCTTTACTGTGGTAAAAGGAGAAGTTGCATGTGGTAAAAAATAAAAAAAAGTTATACATTATGAAGTCATGAGGATTTTTTATTTTTTTTATTGTGTGCAATATTTGTTTTCCTTATACCAGGGGTTGGCAACCCAACATGTTGAAAGAGCCATATTGGACCAAAAAAAAACAAAAAACAAATATGTCTGGAGCCGGAAAAAATGTAAAGCCTTATATAAGCCTTATAATGAAGGAAACACATGCTGTATGTATCTATATTAGCTATATTAGCCTACTAAAAAAATGAGTAAGTTGGCTATAAATACATAATGAGCCATCATGATTAAATAGCCACTGAAATAAGGTGGTTGGTATTTATTTTGTTGTCATTAAAACACTTCAGCACAGCCTCTTGTCTTTTAGTGTTATTAATAAAAGCGCGTTGAATACCGGTCAAATCACAGGCAATTTAGTATGCTGGCACTGAATTAATGTCCTTGGTTTGCTGATCGTTGATGTTACCTGCCATTTTAATAGCCCTTTCCTTCACTGTCTTTGCAGAGAGAGGTATATCTTTAATTTTTTGTTTTATCTTGATTTTGTTTTTGAATTCTGCAAATAGGTGTTCTAATATGTTGAATGACTCCATGTAGTCACCATCTGTGTACGGTTTTCCATGCTTTATTATCTTCCGGTTTGTTTACAACAGCCACCTGCCTGGCATCCCGCCCTGCTGATAGAAACGTGTGTCGCAGGCTATGAGGCAAATCTTCGTTGACAGAAATGTTGAAATTAAATATTAATTCTACACACTTTTACAGCATTTGAAAACGTTAAAAATTTTTGTCCTCCTATAGAAATCATATTAAAACTGAAAAAATATATTAAACTCCCCCATCTTTTTCCATTTTCAAACATTTTTGAAAAAGCTCCAGGGAGCCACAAGGGCAGCGCTAAAGAGCCGCGGGTTGCTGACCCCTGCCTTATACAAACACAGGAACACATTAATGTAATGTCCTTGAAAAAAAATAACTTGAAAGCCAAGTATTTCATGAGTTTATATTTCAAATTTGATGAAGATAGCATGCAAAATGTATTTCTGTAAAAAGTTTTGTTGATGTCGATGTCCTTCTCTCTCTCATCGTCAGAGGCACTTTCTCAAAAATCATCTTCCTAAGCTAAAACATTTACAGTTACTCAATGATTTGGTCTGCATTCACAGTTTATGTATCTATGGAAAGAAGACACTCTGGGCTTTATTATCCATCATCTAGTGTTGATAATGCTCTAAATGAAAAAAAGTTATAGATGCTTATTAAGCAATATTTGTTTTGGATTGTCTACAGTGTTATACAATGACTTGCCTAATTAACCCTAATTAACCTAGTTAAGCTATTAAATGTCACTTTAAGCTGTATAGAAGTGTCTTGAAAAATATCTAGTCAACTATTATTTATTGTCAATATGACAAAGATAAAATTAATCAGTTATTAGAAATGAGTTATTAAAACTATTATGATTAGAAATGTGTTGAAGAAATCTTCTCTCCGTAAAACAGAAATTGGGGAACAACATATACAGGAGGGCTAATAATTCTGACTTCAAATGTAGATGCATATGCACAAAACAACTCAGGCTCATTCTGAAAACGTAGTCCCTGGGACGTTACTGGAGACCGTGAAATACGTCCTCGGAGGTATGTATTTGTGCAGTTTTTGTTTACGCAGTTCCGCGAGAGGCTGCTTTTCCGCATGTCAAATTTCTCTCGCGAGTGCCGTTTGCGCCCGTGTTGTTCTCACGTGAATCCACCAGAGGCCGCTGTCAACCGACCATCTGTCTGTCTGACTGAACCAAATGGCCGATCAGCCAATCGACCGAGCCACCCTTCTCTTTCCCTAATCCCAACCAATTTTATCCATTGACCCGCTTGCCCGCTAAACCCAACCGATGATTTTACGAAAGCCGCCCAGAAAAAGAAAAGCCGTCATTTACCACGTTTTCGGATTTTACCACATCCTCACCCTGTTATTCACTTGTCCATTTTATTTTTTGGATTCTGTTTTTGTCTTATCTGATTTCTAGAACCGCTCTTGCCCTAACTTGAACCTGGTCGTCATCGTGGTGAACTCCTCTCTGCGCCTCAAGTTCACCGACGTACACAACAAGCTAGTTGCAGTGGGAAAGCCCTGCACACGGAAAGCCCTCCACACCGAGGTAAGCAGTCAGCTGGTAAGCGTGAATAGGAACAGCGTTTGAGCTTTTGCTTAAGAAACTGAAATGCAGCCATACGTACCTCCGGCTACATAATTCGCGGTCTCCAGAAACGTTTATGGGACTACATTTTCAGAATGTGGAAAAATGCGGATGCCACTTACCACACAAAATATGTGATCTATAAAAACCAAACTAACTTAATAGGAGAATGTGCATAGCTGTAAGTAAACTCTAAGGGCCCCATCATACACCCGGTGCAATAAAGTGCAAGATGTGTTTTGCGTGATTTGTCGCTATTTTCAGACTACGTTAACCCTAATTTTTATGTTTTGCGCCACATTGTTTCAATAGAAAATCCATTTGTGCCACTTTGTGGACTCATGGGTGTGCTGGTCTATAAAGGAGGTGTGTTAAGGCGCATTGTTGGCACATTGGTGTTTTGAGAAACTAAAATAGACTGCGTCATTGACCAAATAAAAGCTGCTCTAAAGTCCAGCTCAGAGCACGTTAGTTATGCGCCTATGCAGGTTCCAACGCTTAATACACACAGTGTCACGGTTGTGGATCTATCTGCTCTTCATTTGAAGTGTCTGCGTTGTGTGACAGTTCATTATTTATGGTATGTGTTTCTAAGTGTGTGTGCTTCTCTCTCTGTGCTTGTGTGGGACTCGCGTGCCTGTCAGTGGGTGTTTGTTTTCGTGGCATCAGCTGAGCGGTCACATGATCCTTGTTACCGGAACTATTGCGTGTCACCGCTCGGCTGTTAATCAGCGCGCTACAGGTGTAGCGCATTTTTGTGCCTATAAATGTTCAGCGTTCCTGTCTCACTTTGTCAGTTCGTTGTATGCTCACGGTGTTTTGTCTTTTGTCAGGATCCTCTCGCTGATTCTCGCTGGTGGTGAGTGGCTCGGTTGCTTCCTCGTTTCACTTTCAGATGCTTCCGGTTCCTTTGATGATGACTGTTTGATTCACTCTGTTGACGAGTGACATGAACTTTCTATCGGCGCTGCCGACCAAGATCGCTACTGTTATTCCTGCTAAAAGACTGTGTACTTCCAGCCACTCACCATTTCCTCTGTCTTTTTCTGTGATCTTCATTAAAACTTTTACTTGCAATTGGGTTCCACGTCCTGATTATTGAGCGTCACACACAGGATGTACAGCAATACACAAATATCTTCACATATGAAAAAAATAAAGGATTATTAATGTAAAATGTAAAAAAAATTATTATATACTACATAGATAAACAAAACATTGCCTCCATGCCTTCTTCATCTTGTTTTTTTTTTTAGTTTATTCATGACAATTAGCATTTTTATTATGATGTTGTTATTATTATTATTATCATCCGTATTATATGCATATTTATATTTGTTTTAATAAAAACAAGTTTAGATTTGTCCATCTGTCAAGTTTTGGAGACGTCTGCATCATCATATGGATCATAAGAACACAACGTGTGTTTGGATATAGCTCAGTTTTTTGACCACACTTGGTTATTGTTCTTCATTTAATTGTTTGCTGGAGATCAGAACTGAATTTAGATATAGTTTTATTACAAATCTATGAGCTTAACAAATGAAATTAAATATGTCGGCTAATGAATGTCTTCAGTGGAGTGAGTTTCTACTGTTTCCTCACTCCTCCTATGTAAAAGAGTAAAGAAAAAGTAAAGAGGTTGAATGGAGGAGGCTCGTTCTTTATCCTCGCGCTGCAGATGGTCTGTTTAACTGTTTTCTCGCTAATGAAGCGTTTAGTTCCACAAAGTCCACCATGTAAATAGCAAATGTGCCATGGTGCGACGCAACTGACTCTTAAAGGGAATGGGAGATGAGACTCTGATTGGTTTATTCTCAAAACACACGTATAACTCATTAGGAGAATAAGCACAACACTGTTAGACCATGCATCGAGTGCTGAGTGTATTCAGAGCACCATGAGCTTTAGACTTTGCATTTAGATCGTTAAAATAGAGCCCTAAGTAAATCAATCTAACTTAAATATTGACTTAATTAAATCGCATGTGAGACATAAATTATTTATACATTTAAATTTATTCTGCCGTATACGTTCACTTTTAGGAAGGTTTCCGCACAAAGTTTTATAAATGAGACCCTAGGGGTGTAAATAAACAGCCTTTTAATTTTTGCAAAAACATAAACTTTTTTTTGGTATTTAAATTTTATATAAACTTTTGGCTTTTTTTTTGTTGTCATTTTTCACAAAGGTGTTTTTGGAGCTTTGCATGATGACACTGTAAACAATGTATGTGAATGCAGCACAGTGGCCTCACAGCAAGTCGGTTGCTGGTTTGAATCCTGGCTGGGTCAGTTGGCACTTCTGTTTGGAGTTTGCATGTTCTCCCCATGTTGGCGTGGGTTTCTTCCTGGTGCTCCGGTTTCCTCCACTGTCCAAACACATGCGCTATAGGGGAATTGAATAAACTAAATTGTCCATAGTGTGTGAATGTAAGAGTGTATAGGTGTTTCCCATTACTGGGTATCTGCTGCTTAAAACAAATGCAGAAATAAAAAGCACCCAATCGGTGCTTTTAAAAACACTATTGGTTGGGTTTATGAAAGGAGAAGGGTGGGTCAGTCAGTCGACAGCAGCCTCTGGTGGATTTACGTGAGAAGAGCAGACGTGAATGGCACTCGGGAGAGAATTCTGAGATCTGAAAAAGCATACACAGCGGCCGCTGGTGGATTTGCGAAAACAAAAACTGCAAAAAAAGTACACCCTGGGATGTATTTGGCGCTCTCCAGAAATGTATACAGGGGTACATTTCAATAAGGAGCTTCAGTTGGTTAAAATTGCCCAGCGGAAGAGCCATTTATATTATTTGTCTAACCATAAACAGTGGTTTGTTCTGTAGACAATCTAAACAGTATTGCTTAAGGGGGCTAATAATGTTGATCTTAAAATAGTTAAAAAAAAACCTGCTTTTATTATAGACGAAATAAAACAAATAAGACTTTCTCCAGAAGAAAAAATATTATAGGAAACACTGTGAAAAAATCCTACATCTATTAAACATCATTTGGGGAATATTTGAAATAGAAATTCACAGGAGATCGAATAATTCTGACTACTGTATTTGAACAGTGCATGCATACCTTGTAATGCAGACAGCAGATCTATGCCGTCCCCCTGTGGGCCAAAAATAAATACCACCGTAACACTGTGAGCGAGTGGCTTTAAAGCACGCACCGGAGAAGACTAGTTAATGATTAATGCACGCAGTGGCGGATGTGATTTTAGGGCTTGAGGGTGAACAGAGCGCTGTTAACCTGCGACTTCATGTCTGTAGTTAATCTTTAATGCAAGTCTTACTTGTGTAATTGTAGCGTGCTGATGTGACATGTCATTCGCTCAATGTTTCATGAATAACTGAAGAGGTGAACGAAGCTGCTTTCAACAAATGCATGGCTGTTGCCCTCGCCGTGGTTCTGCTGGTTAATGTCGCCCGTTTCTTTCGCTCTCTAGATGCTGTTTGGGTTTCGCCATTAGTGCAGAGCTTTCATAGTGAACTCAAATTGAAAGGTATAATAAGTGTTAACTGAAATATAAAATAGGGTGGCAGTGGCTCAGTGGTTAGCACTGTCACCTCACAGCAAGAAGGTCACTGGTTCGAGTCCCAGCTGGGCTAGTTGGCATTTCTGTGTGGAGTTTGCATGTTCATGTTGGTGTGGGTTTCCTCTGGGTGCTCCGGTGTCCCTCACAGTCCACATGTGCTATATGGGAATCGATTAACTAAATTGGCCATAGTGTGAGAGTGTATGGGTATTTCCCATTACTGGTTTGCAGCTGGAAGTGCATCCGCTATGTAAGATGCTAGATAAGTTGGTGGTTCATTCTGCTGTGGTGACCCCTGATGAATAAAGCCACTAAGCTAGGAAAATGAATGAATGTATGATTGTGTCATTTGCATTAAACATTCATCAAGAACAAATGAAACGCTTGAACTGAATTACCATCAGAAAGCGAATATGCCGTAACGGTGAGTTAGTTCCACTGGTGTGTGTGTGGTTTTAAAAAAAGGACCTTCTGTGATAGTGACTCATCTCAAACCCCCACTGAGAAGAATTTTTATCTTCACAGTACAAATGTTCCTCTGGAGTGCATGTTGCAAGCCTCCCTGAGCTCCCGAAATACAGAAAATAAAAGAGAACAGAAACACTTTCCATCCAGGCACATACTGAAGAAAACAAGTGTTTGTGCATGCATCACTGTTACTGCTGTTGATACAGAGCTGTGCTGAGCAAACACACACACACACACCACTGGATGAGGAAACAGGTGAAAAGCCCACAGAGGAGGTGTTGTTTTATTAGCACTGATATATAAGCAATATCACACGAGTAGCAGTGCGATATGGCCGTATATCAGCACTGGTGGGAGGTGTGCGTTGGTACGAGTGCCTTAGCACAGTGGTCCCCAACCACCGGGCCACGGGGTACCGAGCCACATAAGTAATCATAAATTATTTCTGTAGAAAATATTCCCCCCGCGACTTGGTTTCTTCCACTCACCCCCCCGCCATCTCACGTGAAATGGACTATGCCAAAATCCACCACGGAGTGAAGTGAAAGTGTAGCGGGAAGAACGATCACTACAACATAGCTCAGTGGTGGTTGTTGATAGTTTAAAGTTATAAAACAGGTATTATAGAGTTCAAATCAGCAGAGCATTTAAGGATTGTGCATATATGTGTGCGTGCATCGCTAAGTAAGTACCCCAAATCATTGCAATATGTATCTATATGGAGTTTCACACAATCGTACTCATTAGGGCTTTAACATGCCAATGCATACATTTAATTCGGCTATACGGTTGTATTATTCGTTATATGTTCGTCAGTTGAATTTTTTGGCAGAAATGTTATGTATTTGATGCATATAAACCTTGATTAAAACATAATCAGACCGCGATAGTGCAACTAACATTAGTGCATGCGTACTGAGTACTTCATGATTAACCTGGATGCAAGAGCTCCTCTTAAGGGGGAAATTTATACACAATGCTTATCAAACATTAAGAGACTGTTTCAATATCACAATAATTAACCTTGAAAAAAGCAGTGGAATCACTAACAGACTGCTGTTGTGTTTGCGATAAGGAGGGACGAGGCTGAATCCAGCTTCTAATTTGCAGCTACTCATTGACTCTATCCCGTCCACCTTAAAAACTGTGACGCTTCCGTTTTTCAGCTTCCTGTTCGTGCTCAAGAAAACACACTAAGCAAGGGCTTATTATGTGGTCCTGGCGCCAACTTGTGGATAGACAACGTCAACCATCTTTGCCCGCCAACGCGCTGTCTCTCAGAAATTGTAAATATTTTAAAATAGACACTATTCTTACAAATAAACTGCATAGTTGCAATCTGAACAACTATATTCTCACCTAATAAAGCCTTAAAAAGTACATTATGTTTTCTAACAACAGTAATATTTGTCAAACTGTAGCGTCTCTGCTTGTTGCTGGCTGTATATGGGCGGAGGAATACACAGTGAAGGGTGAAGAAGCCTTTGTGTGATGTTACTGGCAAAATATTGCAAGGCTATCAGGGAATCAGATTCAAATACCAGACAGTAGTTCTGTTTGGTTTTTGAATCTGATTGATTGATAGCCATGCGATATTGTGCCAGTAACATCACCCTTCACCCTTGTGTATTTGTTCCTTGTGTTGTTGTTCAGATTGCAACTATGCTGTTTATTTATATGAATAGTGCCTATTTTAAGTATTTATAATGTCTGAGAGACATTTCTGGAGAGCACCAAATACAACCCAGGAGCTACTTTTTTTTTTTTTTTTTTTTTGCAGTTTTTGTGAATATGCTAGAGGCCGCTGTGTACGCATTTGGGATCTCAGATTGAGTGCCATTCATGTCTGCTGTTCTCACGTAAATCCACCAGAGGACACTGTCGACTGACTGATGCACTGACCAGCTGACCGTTCCCATCCCTAAACCTAACCGATAGTGTTTTTAAAAGCACAGATTGACCCGCCCACACAATTCCCTAAACCCAACCAACAGTGTTTTCAAAAGCGATCCAGAAAAAGAAACCATGTTTTCAAATGTTACCACATTCTCACCCTATTACTTACTTGTTTGTTATATTTTTTGGCTTTTGTTTTACCTGCTTTCTGGAACCGTTCTTCGCTGGACTCAAAGCCCGTCGCCACAGTCCACTTCATCCCAAGTTGTCCCAAGCCACCGTACATGATGAGCCACTGGACAAACTGGTAACAGCAGGAAAGCCGCTCATAAGGGGTCAGCTGGAAAGCTTGAAAAGGAACGGCGTCGTACTGCCTTGTAGTGTTCGTTTTACAAATGAAATCCAGCCATACATTCCTCTGGCTACATATTTCGCAATCTCCAGAAATGTATATAGGGCTACGTTTTCAGAATGAGCCTGTGTTGGATTTATAAAGTTAACTTAATCATTTTTCAAGTGGATTAAGTACAAAACAAGATAATTTTTTGTAGAAAACCCCTTTAGGTTTGTGTTGTTTTTCATTTTAAGTAAGTAGTTTAAACAAGCAGCAAATGTCCTTTTTGTTTTGTAAGGGTGTGTTGTTTTTTTGAGTGTATGTACAGTAAGATGCCTGGCATTGGTTATCGTCATATCAAAGAGCATCCCTTAACCATGGTAAAATTCTTGTAATGTGGTATAGTTCTTTCCTTACTCTTTCATGGACCTGGAGAATTGAAAAAGCAATTCAAAAGAGAACATTGGAGAGCACAGTCATGTAGAGGCAGTGCTAGATTGTGATCTCAGTGTGTGTGTGTGTGTGTGTGTGTGTGTGTGTGTGTGTGTGTGTGTGTGTGTGTGCATTTGTGTTTATGCTCTCGGCCTTGTAGCCGTGAGGTAATTCATCAGTCTGTTGTGGTTTGGGGTCTGAAGGGTCGGTTGTGACAGAATACTGCATTACCCATGAGCTTCACTCCATGTCACTGACTTCAAGTTGTACATGTCTAGAATTTACACACACACATGTACTTGTACATATGGTTTACAAGGACTCTCCGTAGGCATAATGCATTTTATACTGTAAAATTAAATTATTTTAGGTAGTGCTGTCGCCTCACAGCAAGAAGGTCACTGGGTCGCTGTCTCGAGCCTCGGCTCAGTTGGCGTTTCTGTGTGGAGTTTGCATGTTCTCCCTGTGTTTGCGTGGGTTTCCTCCGGGTGCTCCGGTTTCCCCTACAGTCCAAAGACGTGCGTTACAGGTGAATTGGATAGGCTAAATTGTCCAAAGTGTATGAGTGTGTGGATGAATGAGTGTGTGGATGTTTCCCTGAGATGGGTTGCAGCTGGAAGGGCATCCGCTGCGTAAAAATGTGCTGGATAAGTTGGCGGTTCATTCCGCTGTGGCGACCTCGGATTAATATAGAAACAAAGGCCGACAAGAAAATGAATGAACAAATGGCCTTAACCCACCACTGTAGGTTTAAGTAAGTCACCGGTGGTAGTTCAGGCTGTCCCACGAGATCACTGGGAAGACTCGTTTATTATATAGCTTTACCCTACCCCTAAAACCAACCCTTACAGGAAATCTGTGGTGCATTTTGAATTTTGAATGTGAAAAGATGCGCTTTGAATTATGAGGACACAATGCATGTCCAATAGAGTAGAACTAGGTCTTCCGCATGTCATTATACAAATGTGAGTCCTTGTAAACCACAAATACAATTCAGACACACAGACAGAATTAAGTCTCAACTATTCACATCATCACTGACAAATAATACGTTCATTATACGGTCACACTTTCTGGAGTCAGTATTGAGACACAGAATTGGAAATGAGGTAACTTTAACTGCAATAAAAGCAGCAAATATGATGAAAGCAGCAGAGTCACATTCTCCGTCTAATTTTATTGCTTATGGAGCCAGACAGGAGACACTATGACTGGCATCAACTTCTACTTTCAGATTTGCAGTATTGAGTTTATGAGTTTAGTAAATGTGGGTTTAATTGGAATTTTGTGTCTGTAAGGCATTTAGCGAAGACATGTTGGAGAATAATTATTTCTGAGATTTTTTTCTTCTCTTTTCTGTCTTCATATATATTTATTTATTCATTTTCTTTTTGACTTAGTCCCTTTATTAATCTGGAATGAACCGCCAACTTATCCAGCCGAAGCTTGAACCAGCGACCTTCTAGCTTTGAGGCGACAGCACTACCTACTGCGCCACCGCGTCATCTCAGATATATTTCACATGGTTATAATATTAATAATAATAATATTTTTTTCACATTTTTATAGTGCTTTTTTAGACACTCAAAATACTTTACACAATTTTGGGGGATCCTCTCTTCCACCACCAGTGTGCAGCATCCACCTGGATAATGCGACTGCAGCCATACTGCGCCAGACCGCACACAACACCAGCTGATTGGTGGAGAGGAGACAAGATGGAGACCATTATGGACAAAGGCCAGTGGGCAAATTTGGCCAGGATGCTGGACTTAAACTGGGGTTAAATGCTGAGGGAGACTATTGCGAACTGAAGACCAGGGTGATGGGGAAGACGATCACGAACTGAAGATTGGGGGATGGGAAAGACGATCACGGCTTGAAGACCGGAGGGATGGGGAAGACTATAACGAACTGAAGATTGGGGGGATGGGGAAGACGATCACGAACTGAAGACCGGGAGGATGGGGAAGATGGTCGCGAACTGAAGACCGGGGGGATGGAGGAGACGATCGCGAGTTGAAGACCGGGAGGATGGGGTAGATGGTCGCGAACTGAAGACCAGGAGGATGGGGAAGATGGTCGCGAACCGAAGACCGGTGGGATTGAGAACATGGTCGCGAACCGAAGACCGGGGGGATTGGGAAGATAGTTGCGAACTGAGGTCCGGAGGGATGGGGAAGACTATCGCGAACTGAAGACCGGGGGGGGGCTATTGCAAACTGAAGACCAGGGAGATGGGGAAGACGACCACAAACTGAAGATTGGGGGGGATGGGGAAGACGATCACGAACTGAAAATCGGGAGGATGGGGAAGATCGTTGTGAACTTAAGACCAGGAGGATGGGGAAGATGGTCGCAAACTGAAGACCAGGAGAATGAGGAAGATGGTCGCGAACTGAAGACCAGGAGAATGAGGAAGATGGTCGCGAACTGAAGACCAGGAGGATGAGGAAGATGGTCGCGAACTGAAGACCAGGAGGATGAGGAAGATGGTCGCGAACTGAAGACCAGGAGGATGAGGAAGATGGTCGCGAACTGAAGACCAGGAGGATGGGGAAGATGGTAGCGAGCTGAAGACCAGGAGGATGGGGATGATGGTCGCGAACTGAAGACCGGGGGGATGGGGAAGATGGTCGCGAACTGAGAACCAGGGGGATAGGGGAGACGATCACGAACTGAAGACCGGAGGGATGGGGAAGACTATCGGGAACTGAAGACCGGGGGGGATTGGGAAGACTATTGTGAACTGAAGACCAGGGGGATGGGGAAGACGATCACGGCTTGAAGACTGGGAGGATGGGGAAGATGGTCGCGAACTGTAGACCAGGGGATGGGGGAGACGATCGCGAGCTATAGACTGGGAGGATGGGCAAGATGGACGCGAACTGAAGACCGAGAGGATGGGGAAGATGGTCGTGAACTGAAGACTGGGAGGATGGGGAAGATAGTCGCAAACTGAAAACCTGGGGGATGGGGGAGACAATTGAGAACTGAAGAGCGGTGGGATTTGGAAGACAATCACAAACTAAAGACAGATAAGATGGAGAAGACAATTGCTAACTGAAGATCGGGGAATGGGGGAGACAATCGCGAACTGAAGACCAGGGGGCATTTTATATCCAAGAGAAAAAAGAGCATGTGCACTGCACAGGTTGAGCCCTATCTGTGCACGCGCCTGGTCTCCCATACAAATACTGACCAAGTTCAACTCTGCTTACCTTCAGTGGGTGTCCACGTGAGAGTTGCAAAGAGCTAGCTACCGACATAGGCTTGTTCTGAAAATGTAGCTTTATATACATTTCTGGAGATCTTAAATTATGTAGCCAGAGCTATGTATGGCTGCATTTTGTCTTTAAAACGAACCCTAAGAGGTGGTATGACACATACATCAGGGGATTTGAGAGGCAGAGCAGGGGTCCGTTCTTCGTACGTGGATTACTCAGTTAGCTGGATTTGGATATTGACGTTTTGACATGATCCAGGATCGTTTCGTTCTTCAAAGCTGATCCGAGAGTTGTTGTCATAGCAACAGTTCTGCTAGCTTAATCCTGATCGGGAGCAGGTTCAATTTATATAAACAGGATTAGATCGGCTCAGTTCAAGCAAAGATAATAGAGAAAGTACCGAATTCTGATATTTTCTTACACTAGTAGTTATAAAGTTATAGTTATTAATAAAATAAATAAAGTTATACATATTAATAAAACGTATGCAATCTGCACTCTCGAAATGAAAGTACAAAGACTGCCACCTGCTGGTGCAAAGAGAAAACATATGAACTTTTTAGATCGCTTTAGTACAATTTGTGTATAATAGAAATGCACAATGTGTGACTTTTAAAAAAAATAAATTATACATTAATGCAGTCATAAACATGTTTTGACAGTTAATATGCCAGTGATTATGCTTAACAATAGTTGCAGACGCCTTTACCAATATCAAAATGCTTTTGAAAACATCCAGTTATTCCATACAGCGATTATTATAATAAAGAAAATCTTTTCTAAATGTAGAACTAAATACACGGATATGCATTAAAATACATGATGAATACTCTTGACACATGAAAGAGTAAAGCCTGCAGCTCACAACAAATGTGGAAGGTTATTGTGAATCATATTTAACAAGCCGTTTACTGCTAATTTGATGTAATTTTGCTCACATGGATAATTGAATATTAATCAGATGATGTCATCACGCTGCTGTGCCGTCAGCCAATCGTTGCACTGCAGATCATGATTTCGAGGATCGATAAATCTGTCCTTCACAACACACGCAGCGATCTCAGATCAGTTTATCCTGACATTCTAATCTGATTCGGGAACTTGTTTGAAGAACCAAATTAGCGAGAGATCAGTTATCAAGATTAAAAGATCCAGGATCTGCCAAATCATCTTAGATCATTTAAGTGAGGTACGAAGAACGGACCCCAGAGTCGACCATGATGATGGTGCTTGAGTCCTGTGAGGAATGTTTCCAGAAGGTAAGACAAAAACAGAAGCCAAATAATAAAATAAAAAAGTGAAAGGGTGAAAATGTGGTAAAATCTGAAAACGTGGTAAAATCAGATGAGGGCTTTTCTTTTTCTTGATTGCTTTTCAAAACACTGTCGGCTGGATTTAGGGAAGTGGGTAGGTGGAGGGATAAGTCGGTCGGTCGGTCAGTCAGTGGACATCAGCCTCTAGTGGATTTACATGAGAACAGCAGGCGTGAATAAAACTCACGAGAGAGAAATTTGAGATCCGTAAAACTGTACACATCAGCCTCTGGTGTATTTCTGAAAACAAAAACAGCAAAAAATGTAACTCCTGCGACGTATTTGGCACTCTCCAGAAATGTATATATGGGTACGTAAATATATATTCAACATTTTGTCATGTAATTTAAAATATTGTCTATTAATTCGAAAACAAATGGGTTTTGAAAATCTGAATTCTCCCTCCCTCTCTCTCTCTCTCAGTCTCTCATGCTGGTTTAATGCTCCATCTGTGTGACAGACAGGACTGTAAATGAGCAGATTTCCCCATCGCCTGTTCAAAAGAGGCACCTGAAGCAGAGCTACACACATTTGCATCCCATTAGCAGATTTCTGTCCTAATCTTTTCTTTTTCTGTCCTCCTATACCAGAAAGATCATATCTGTTCCACCCTCAGGGTTTCTTCTTCAATCCCGGATGGATTTGAGCAGCAGGGATTATTTATGAGGAAGGTGAGTGTCTGTCGGGAGATTCAATCACTGGCCTGACCTTCCTGTAAGACCACACTCTTCCTGAAATGAGGAACGACAGAGTCATTCATGTGTAAATGTTCAACACACGGACACTTTTACAAGTACTCAACTAATGATGGGTAAAATGAGGCATGCTTACAGTCCTAATGATTAATATTTCAGTGTAAATTGCTAACTGTAGATTAAAATTCACACCAATAAAATTTGTTTCATTCATTTAACCCCGGCTTCCTGGCCAAATTTGCCCTTGCAACGGAGGCCAGCTAGTAAGTGCTGTGCAGGTAAACCTCACTCCTCTGACCTCTAAAGGTGCTCTAGCGAAAAATGCTGGAAGCCACGGTCTTTAGCCTCCTTGTTAGAGCAACCGACTCCCATGCGGAAGGTCGTCTGTTCGATCCCAGCTCGGAGCGGGTTGGGTGGTGTTGAACTGGCAGGGTTACATTGGTGCCGTGACCCGGATGGGAGTGAAGTTTAGGGGGGTGAGTGCAACGGAGGCCAGCTAGTAAGTACTGTGCTGGTAAATCTCACTCGTCTGAGTTACACCCTATGGCCTCTGTCCATCATGGCCACAGTGCAAGGAATCGCCAACTTATCTAGATTATATTTTACACAGCAAATTTCCATCCAGCTGCAACCCAACACTTGGAAAACATAAATGCATACAAATGTAAATAAGATTGTATCCGGTGACCTTTGGTCAACATGAGCTTATTCTGAAAGCGTAGCCCTATGTACATTTCTGGAGATCGTTAATAATGTAGCCAGATACGTATTTCTCCATTTTGTCTTTAAAACGAACGCTACCACCTGTATGATGATGTTCCTTTTTGTGCTACAACTTACTTCCATGTGAACAGCTTTCCTGCTGTTGCCAGTTTGCCCGCTTAGCTCGCCATGTACGTTGGAGGACTTGAGACGCAGAGAGGAGTTGACCATGATGACGAGGTTCAAGTCTGATGAAGAACAGTTCCAGAAAGCGGGTAAAACAAAAACAGAAGCCAAAGCCACTTAAGTAACAGGGTGAGAATGTGTCAAAATCTAAAAAATGTGGTAAAAATTAGGCGACCGTAAAGGCTTTTCTTTTTCTGGATTGCTTTTTAAAACTGTTGGTTGGGTTTAGGGAAGTGGGATTTTGCCTTCAAATGTAGACGCTAGTAAAGTAAGACTGCTGAAGACTGATGAGCTGACCGTAGGATCATTGGTTTACGCTGTGGATTTGGGTGTTAAGCAGACGTTCAGCAGATCTGATGCAGAAAAAACAGTTAATCCGTGACCTTTGAGAGTTACTAACACTTCATTAGTTTTCCCTGCAGCAGCTTTTCAGTCCATGCAGACGCTCTCCGCTGCAGTCCAAACACATCTGATCACAGTATCTGAGCCGCTGCTTCATCATGCAGGCCTTCATGTGCAGACTAACAGTCTTTTCTGGTTACCATTGTGTGTCCTTGAGCAGAATCTCTCCACCCTCAGTTACACCCTCTATAATTACTGCACTGTAAATCACTTTCAATTAAAAAACGCAAGTGTGAAGTCACGACATTGACTGCATAATTAAAAATGGGTAATGCTGAATAATAGCTTTGACTTCCATAGTTTTTGCTCTTCCTACATGGAAGTAAATCAATTCAGGTTTTTAGCTTTGTTCAAAGTATCTTCTGTTGTGTTCAAAAATTCAGAAGAATCTCAAACCGGTTTGTGACCGGGGAAGGATGAGTAAATGATAATAGAATTTAATTTTTGCGAGAACTGCCTTTAAATTTAGTTTATAAATATGCAATTATTCAGGATAGAAAATGCTATTTATTTCATTCATTCATTTATTTTCCTTCGGCTTAGTCTCTTATTCATCAGGGGTCGCCACAGTGGAATGAACCGCCAACTATTCCAGCATCTGTTTAATGCAGCGGATGCCCTTCTAGCCCTTCCTATTACTGGGAAACATCCATACACACTAATTCACACACTAACACAAAATCATACAGCTAATTTACTTAATCAATTCCCCTATAGCGCATGTGTTTGGACTGAGGGGGAAACCAGAGCACCTGTAGGAAACCCACACCAACATGAGGAGAACATGCAAACTCCACTCAAAAATGCCCGCTGGGCCAGCTGAGTCTCGAACTAGCGACCCTCTTGCTGTAAAGTGCTAACCCCTAAGCCACCGTACCATCCATTATAGTTATTTATTTATAGTTATTAAAAAAGAAATGTTAGAAATGAAAGTTTTTTTGCTCTGAATGAGGAAAATTAATTGTGTTTTATTATAAATAAAACTGGTGTAAAAATGATCTGTCCAAAGTGTTATTGGTTGCTAGTAAAAAAGCAATAAGTAGGAATCCAACTACCAAAGAAGAGGATAGTGATTGTAAAAGATGCATTACCTGACAAGAGTCTTTTCAACAATCCAAATTTTAGGAACAACAAATAATAACTTGACTTGTAGTTGATCATTTGGTATCAGAAGTGGCTTATATGAAAGGAAAAGGTCAAGGTCAGCCAATCGTTGCATTGCTGATCATGATTTCGAGGATCGATAGATCTGTCCTTTACAACACACGCAGCGATCTCAGATCAGTTTATCCAGACATTCTAATCTGATTCGCGAACTCGTTTGAAGAACCAAATAAGCGAGAGATCAGTTATCAAGATTGAAAGATCCAGGATCTGCCAAATCATCTTAGATCATTTAAGCGAGGTATGAAGAACGGACCCCTGTTTGTATGTGTCTTTTGTGATTTGCAGAGCCTGCATGATGATTGCAGATTGGTGAGTGGGTCATCTCAACTGAGACCCATTGTGTGGTGATTATAAGGAGTCCGGCATTCTGTCTGGGAGAGCTCGATTAGCCGGACGTCTCTGCTTGGCGCTTTTGATTTATTTTAGTTTGTGTTTGGATCATGAGCAATCAAAAACTTTCCATTGTATCCACATATCAATATTTGGGAATCAGTCTGGACTCTCACCTCACTTATTGTAACCATGTTCAAAATGTTTATAAAAAGCTGAAACAAAAGCTATTTGTTTATGGCAAAATTAGGACAAATTTGTCTTTTTCTGTTTCAGAAACTTATCTGCATGCCATAATTTTGTCTACCTTGTCTTACTGTCTGCCTATTTGGTCTCTCACAACAAACGATATCTTGGGGTCTGTTCTTCGTACCTCGCTTAAATGATCTAAGATGATTTGGCAGATCCTGGATCTGTTCATCTTGATAACTGATCTCTCGCTAATTTGGTTCTTCAAACAAGTTCGTGAATCAGATTACAATGTCTGGATAAACTGATCTGAGATCGCTGCGTGTGTTATGAAGGACAGATCTATCGATCCTCGAAATCATGATCAGCAATGCAACGATTGGCTGACGACACAGCAGCGTAATGACATCATCTGATTAATATTCAATTATCCATGTGAGCAAAATTACATCAAATTAGCAGTAAACGGCTTGTTAAATATGACACGCAAGAACTTTCCACATTTGTTGTGAGCTGCAGACTTTACACTTTCATTTGTCAAGACAAAAGTATTCATCATGTATTTCAATGCAAATCAATGTATTTAGTTCTACATTTAGAAAAGATTTTCTTTATTATAGTAGCCGTTTTTTAATCGGTGTAAAGAATAACTGGTTGTTTACAAAAGCGTTTTCATATTGGTAAAGGCGTCTGCAACTTTTGTGAAGCATCAAATCACCTGCATATTAACTATCAAACATGTTTATGACTGCATAAATGTATTATTGCTTTAAAAAAGTCACATATTGTGCATTTCTATTATACACAATTTGTACTAAAGCGATCTAAAAAGTTCATATCAATAAGTTTTCTCTGTGCACAAGATGGCAGTCTTTGTACTTTCATTTCGAGGGTGCAGATTGCATACGTTTTATTAATATGTATAACTTAATTTATTTTATTAATGACTATAACTTTATATATATAGTTAAAAAATATGTACGTGAATTACTCAGTTAACTGGATTTGGATATTGACGATTTGACACGATCCAGGATCGTTTCGTTCTTCAAAGCTGATCCGAGAGTTATTGTCATGGCAACAGTTCTGCTAGCTCAAACCTGATCGGGAGCAGGTTCAATTCATATAAACAGGATTAGATCGGCTCAGTTCAAGCAAAGATAATACAGAAAGTATGTACCAAATGCTGATATTTTCTTACAGTAGTAGTTATATACACTTGGGAAAATGGTACATATTTTTTAACTATATCTATAAAGTTATAGTCATTAATAAAATGAATTAAGTTATACATATTAATAAAACTTATGCAATCTGCACCCTCGAAATGGAAGTACAAAGACTGCCACCTGGTGGTGTAAAGAGAAAACTTATTGATATGAACTTTTTAGATCGCTTTAATACAAATTATGTATAATAGAAATGCACAATATGTGACTTTTTTAAAGCAATAATACATTTATGCAGTCATAAACATGTTTGATAGTTAATATGTCGGTGATTTGATGCTTCACAAAAGTTGCAGACGCTTTTACCAATATGAAAACGCTTTTGTAAACAACCAGTTATTCTTTACACCGATTAAAAAAACGCCTACTATAATAAAGAAAATCTTTTCTAAATGTAGAACCAAATACACTGATTTGCATTGAAATACATGATGAATACTCTTGACACATGAAAGTGTAAAGCCTGCAGCTCACAACAAATGTGGAAAGTTCTTGCGTGTCATATTTAACAAGCCGTTTACTGCTAATTTGATGTAATTTTGCTCACATGGATAATTGAATATTATTCAGATGATGTCATTACGCTGTTGTGTCGTCAGCCAATCGTTGCACTGCTGATCATGATTTCGAGGATCGATAGATCTGTCCTTCACAACACACGCAGCGATCTCAGATCAGTTTATCCAGACATTCTAATCTGATTCGCGAACTTGTTTGAAAAACCAAATTAGCGAGAGATCAGTTATCAAGATTAAAAGATCCAGGATCTGCCAAATCATCTCAGATCATTTAAGCGAGGTACGAAGAACGGACCCCAGGAACCTGCTAAAAAACAGCATTCATGCTGAGTCAGGTCCGATTATCTTTTAATCTTTTCCTGTTTAAAAAATTATAAATAAAATAAATAAATAAATGAGCTCAGTACACTACCATATGCTTTTCACTACTGACTTTCACTTATACTGACTTTGTTTGCTTTAAATACTTTTGTTAATTATACGTTTTCTTAATAAATCATTTCTCTTTTCAATTTACCTGGTCCGTATTGTCTCTCTTATGTTGCAACTTTGAGCCGGTTGTAACAAGTTGATTGAAGGGCAACACGGTAGCACAGTGAGTAGCACAATCGCCTCACAGCAAAGAACCTCGCTGGTTCGAGCCTTGGCTGGGTCAGTTGGCATTTCTGTGTGGAGTTTGCATGTTCCCCCCGTGTTGGTGTGGGTTTGCTCTGGGTGCTCCAGTTTTATATATAATATATTGCATGAATAAATAAGAATGTTTGCAAGGATACAGCTCAGCATAATATCCAAGCCTCATGCAAAAAAAAAACAAACACTTTTTTTATTGTTTTGTTGCATAACAGATTTTTAGTCAGCAGGAATAAATGTAATCTGATCCCTGGATGACAGGTGCAAAATAAACAAGCCGTCCAGTTTTTATATTCAGGTGCTCTTAACTGATTTGGATGCATTTGAACAGGTTGCAAGCTCTTGCTGTAGTTAATATGAGATCAATACTCAGCTATTTTAAACAAATAAAAGTTTATAATTGTTTATAAGCAATTAACTGATTGTTTCCTGATAAAACTGTATAAAAATACACCAAAAGATGGTCTGAAATAGTGATGCAGTAAACTGAATTATGTAATAAATAATTGACAATGGAACGATGAGTTATTATTTATGTAATGCATATAATAATAATGCACACCCAAGGTGGTGATGCATAGGTTTTACACATCAGGTATGCATTATATTTCAACAATTCACCAGGTCAGATTCAGTTATTCTAGTCTCTGTTCAGATGTTGTATTTCAGGCATTTGTCAGGTTTTTGTCCTCAATCTGCTTCTGTGTGTTGCACTAGTTTCTTACACATCTCATCCAAAGCCTTCTGTTGTGTTTTGATGTGATTTTTAACTGTTGTAGCTGCGAAATAACTCTAAAATACTTGATTCTGATTGGTCAATAACAACATTCCAACAACCCCTTAAACTATTAACACATGTTCATCCTGGGACCAATCATCTTGCCCGTTAATATATTAATATTTATTTAAGTTTAATTAAGCATTCTGCTGTTTTGACTGCTTGGCATCTTGCAATAAAATATTAATATTAGTGCAACAGTGTGGTCTGCATCCAGCCGTTTAAAGAGTATTTTTTTTCTTTCTGAAAGCTTTGTGTTGAATTAATGAATTTGTTTCATTTGAATGCAAGGTGAAAGGACTTTTATTATGGTAGCACCTATGATAGCTCATAGGAAGATAGTAAAAGTGAGATGAAGGTTTTAATCAAGCGATCAATGGGAGGATGGAAAAATGGGAGGTGGCTGTTTAATATTCAAAGAAATGTGGATAAAGGAAGAATAACAAGTAGAAGTAGGAGGGAAGGGAGCATAATGTTAAGAATTAGATTTGGACATACAGGACTCAACAGTATATTGTACAAAATGAATTTTGTGGGCAAGAAGAAACCGTGGAGCATGATATTATGAAGTGTCCAAAGTACAATAGGGAAAGGAAAGGGTATATTTTAAATTTGAAAAGAATCAATACAAATTTAAATTTGGTTAAAATGCTAAAAAAAAAAAAAAAAACAAGTCAGATGAGGACTGTATACAATTTTAATACTTTTTTTTAAACAAAAATGTCTAAATTAGATAAAAGAATAAAGGTATAAGTGGTCTAGGAATTATTATAATTGTTATTTTTTTTTTACTTTTCTAAAGATGAATAGGGTATATGCCGAAGCATGCTAATAGGACTTTTAATTTGCCAGTAACCTGGGTTAAGTGCTTCCGGTGAACTGTTTGCCATTGCAAAATCGGCGCATTTAAGGTCAGTTTTCTTTAAAAGTCAGCGATTTCCACTGGCTGAGTGATATCCGTTATAAAGTTTGTCTCAGATTGTACAAGAAGCACTGCATTAAATTACATTTTCCCCCGCCATATTTTTAAAATATGAGCATTTATTTTACCCCAGTATATTCAATGGAGCTTCTGCGCTAGCCTGCCGATTCTGACGGGCGCGTGCGAGTAAACGGCTTTTTGTCTCGTTTTGCGCTTGAACAACTAAATGAATGCCAGAGTCTATTTAACTGATTGTATTTTAACTACATTACAACATCGATGCTGTAAAAGGATCCATATAAAATGGAAAAAAAAAAACTAACAATAACAGGTAACCGGAAGTTTATCAGCATGGAAACAGCACTAGCTCAGCATATACCCTATAGAAAGTGCGATCATGGCCCACACTCCTAACCAGCAGGTGGCGGTAATGCACCTAAAAGTTGCATGCTAACCGCCAATAAAACTCATAAGAAGAAGAAGCTCATAGGAAGACCACCTAATACTGGAAGATGGCACTATAGTATTATACAGACAGTAGGGACAACACTAAATCAAGGAAGAAATAGGAAGGAAGAGGTGTGGTTATCAAGATTAAGATTGGGACACACAGGGTTAAATGCAACACTTGCGTTAATGGGTTTACATGAGGATGGGAAATGTGATGTATGTGGTGTAACTGAAAATGTAGATCATGCATTATTTATATGTAGCAAGTATAATAAACATCGCGATATGTTTTTCAGTCAGTGTGGGGAAGATAAAACAATATATAAAATTATTCTAGGAAAAGGTATAATAGATTGGCAAGTATATAGAGCGTTTATTAGGTATATCGAGCATTCGGGTTTAGGTTATAGATTATAGTCTAATATTTATGGGTGAGAGTATACTCAATCATTGTCATGAAGGCCCTTTATGTTAGAGGAGCTGAACACGCAGCGCTGACATGAGTATGTGGTCTAGATGCAAAGATTGGAGAATATGAAACATCCAAGTTTTTTTTTTTTTTTTTTTTTTTTTTTTAATTTATTTATTTTTTTTTTTTGTCCCTTTCCCTCCCTCCTCGTTTCTTTCTGTTGCCCTTTCTAATATTCAGACCCATCATCGGAGTAAGATTCTGTACAGTAGGTGGCGATAATGCTTTTTAATGGGTTAGTCGCCATAAAACAGAAAGAAGAAGAAGAAGAAGAAGGAAGACCACCTGGCAGCCATTTTTGAATGCGTTTGGGGCCTATAGGAGGCTCGGGTCTTCTCAAATGATGATTTGCAAACTGTTGGAGTTATTTATGATGTCCTGAATGCTTTCTATGCGCAATTACTAAAGGATTACCCATCTCAGAACCTGTTTCCAGTGGATTATTTGAATCTTCTGACTGGAATCTCGACTGGATTACCTGTTGATCTACATTGAGATTCTGTATTACAAACACTATGGCAGAGAAGACACTGTGGGTGAGATTTCATTTTTTTTTTTCTCTCTTTCTTTTTTTACTTCAACGTTTTGGATTATTGGACTTGGACAGTGTGAGCTTGTTTTTATCTTTATGGACTGAACTTTGTTTGATTTGGTGCATTGTTGGGTTTCAATTCAATTCAGTTCAGCTTTATTTGTATAGCGCTTTTACAGTGTAGATTGTGTCAAAGCAGCTTCACATAAATGGTCATAGTAACTGGATCAGGGTAGTTCAGTTTTTAGTGTTTAAGTTCAGTTCAGTTTAGCTCAGTTCAGTGTGGTTTGAAGTCATTATTGAGAGTCCAGCTTTTTAGATCCTGAACCATGCAAGCCAGTGGCGACAGCGAAGAGGGAAAAAAAACTTCACCAATAGGAGAGTGAAGACAAAAAACCTTGAGAGAACCAGACTCAGTTCGGCACAACCATTTTAATTTCTCCGCTGGCCAAAAGTCTTGTGCAGAGACTTTTGTTGTCTTCTGTTGCATTTTGTTGTTGTTTCATTGTCATTCTTATATTCTCTTATAGTAGATTGTTTGTATGTTGGTTTTTGTTGTTGTTGTTTTGCTTTGAAAAGTAAGTGTGTGAAGCTTTTATGGATCAGTGGCAGTTGAGAAGGACATGATAATTTCATAGTAACTTAACAGACACTACATGACTAATAAACTTCAGAGCCAACAAGGGTTTAACTGAGTACAAAACAAACAATGACTACAATTCCTCAAGCATTGGTTTTGTTTATGGACTGTTGTTTAAAATATTCAACCAAACAACTACAAAATGCATGAGAAAGTGTTTTAAGTTAAAGTGCGCTGTAGGTAAGCTGAGCTTTATTGTCATTTCCTTTCATAAAGTGGAACAAAATGTCATGTCTCGCAGAACTACCATGCTAAATAAATAAACAATCATAAACATAAGAGCATAAGAGCTATTTTACACCTATACATAACTAACATAGCGAAGCATTAATCTAACTACATACACCCTCTAGACACTTTATTAGGTACACTTTACTAGTAGCAGTTTGGACCCCTTTTGCCTTCAGAACTGCTGAAATCCTTTGTTGCAGATTCAACAAGGTACTGGAAATGTTCCTCAGAGATTTGCTACATATTGACATGATAGCATCACGCAGTCATGGCAGATTTGTCGGCTGCACATCCATGATGTGAATCTCCAGTTCCACCACATCCCAAAGGTGCTCTATTGGATTGAGGTCTGGTGATTGTGGAGGCCATTTGAGTACTGTGAACTCGGAACTACTGTATAAACTCCAAATAGATTAACCCTGAATTGAGGGAAACACTGTATTGTTTCAGAATTGGTGTCAAACCAATCAAAATCAAAGGTTATGGGCTTGACTTACCCAATTTTTTTTCCAGGTTTGACATATCTCTCATTCTGAATCAGAAACCCAGAGTTTCCCCTTAGTTTAGTGTTAATATATTTAGAGTTTTGACTTGACCTTCTTTCTGAAACATGCCCCAGGTGTAATATATCCTCCAAAATCAACACTTGTTTTATATCCAGGTTCTCTAAATTGATTTGGACACGTTTAAACAAACTAAAAATACTGGATATTGTTTTTTTGATTTTTTTGATTACAAAAGATCAGTTCTAGTGTATTTTAATTGGGGAAAAAAAATCTTAAAATACAGATTTCTCAAGCACTTTTAATACTTCTGTCCTCCAGTGTCCAGACTAACAGCTATAAAAGACATGATTGTTTGAAACAATAATGCATTTCTGAATAATATCAGGGCTTAATTCTCTAAACCAATATTTTGTGAATGTTGTGTAACACATTTTCAATCAGCAAGAATGGTGAAATCTGATCTCAGACATCAGAATTACCTCCAAAATGATTTAATACTAATCTACCTTAACTAATCGATCTAATCGCACTAATCCACCCTAACTGAGGGTCCACCTGAGGTCACGTTTTAATTAATGAGGTTGATGCCTGTATACAGAGACACAACCGTGACATGCTTGAATTTTTTTTTTATTTATTTAAGTTTTTATAAGCCAACCCAGACTCATTGGAAATGCATTTATCAGCATAAATTTTTGCGAAATGTAAAATACCAATGCAATCCCATAGCAATTCAAAACCTTTTGACTAAGAGGCTAATTCATATTAATTTGCAGAATCCCATGCATACATTTTACCAAAATCTGCACACCCACCAATTAGGGAAAGTGCTAGGGGTGCAACCTTTCATATGAATTCATATGCATTAGCCATTTTCTAACAATAATTCAACTACTAAAGCTTATTTATTCCGTCTTTGTGTCATGTCCTTTGGAAGCCCGAATACAGAAACAGAGAAGCTCTGTGGAAACAGCAGCGTTTGAACAGCATTTCAGCTCTCTCTGCTGTAACGTTACAGCGCCTCTGGCCACGGCCACTTAGCTGCGCAGTGTGTGTGCGCAACAAAAGTACGTTTGTGATCTCACAGGGGGCGGAAGTATTTTTTTGTAGTCCCAAAAATTCGTTCATTGTAGGCTTTGCTAAGCTAAGGTCTCCCAAGGTCTCCATTTGCATTAAACTTTGAGCTTTTTACATTCAAAGATGTTGTTTATGTTTGCACAGCTACATTACACATCAACTAAAGTTTAAAATATGATATCATAGTGGACCACCCCTTTAATATTCATTCTTGAGGTTTCACAGAAATCTAAAGTGAAATGTGTTCCCAATGAAGGTGTGTTGATTTTAGGCCCGTGTATTAAAGATGTGATTTTTTTCCTCTCAGAATTGTGTGGGTTTACAGGTGTGTGTGTGTGTGTGTGTGTGTGTGTGTGTGTGTGCTGTAAAGTTTTCTCCGTGTGCATCAGATGATTGAGAGAATCCGGCATATGGCGGAGCAGCAGCTCAGTGTTTGTCCCTGCTGGTTTGAGCTCAGATCTGTGTCGAATTCGAGTTTCAGCCTTTTTGATGTTGGCCTAAATAACATCTAGATCTATAATCTAGATCATTTGAACTACTTTTAAAGTTTGAAAGCTGAAAGTCGCCGGTTTGTGCAACTTGTACTATAGATTTGAAGCGATAAGCAGCATCTGCTCTCTACCAATATCAGCACGATTTTACTGTCTTCAAATGATTCATTCATTTTTCTTTGGCTTAGTTCCTTTATTCATCAGGGGTCGCCACAGTGGAATGAAACGCCATATTCTGGAATATGTTTTACACAGCGGATGCCCTTGCAGCTGCAACCTAATACTGGGAAGCACCCATACACACTCATTCACTCACACTAGGGCCAATATAGTTTATTAAATTCCCCTATACCACATGTGTTTGGACTGTGGGGAAACCAGAGCACCCGGAGGAAACCCACACTAACATGGGGAGAACATGCAAACTCCACACAGAAATGCCAACTGACCCAGGACTCGAATCAATGACCTTTTTGCTGTGCTAACCACTGAGCCACCTTGTCAATATATTAGAAATGATTCAACGTGTTGAAAGTGTTGAAACAAATCTAATTTCTCTATGACAGGGGTCTCAATCTCAAAATGGCGGGGGGCGATTTCAGTGTCTGACAATTCATAGGTGAGCCATTTTAACATTCAAGCTCAAGGAAAAGTGGAAATGTGACAAAATTGATGCTTCTATGACATCAGACATGATGTTTATATTTCAAGCATTACCTCACCAGTGGAGGCAAGGGCTGTTTCTCAATACCAAGTATGCAAAGTTCGGACTTGCGTCCTTGGAAGTTCAGACTTGGAAGAACGAACTCCCGAGGACGCGAGGATACAAGTCGGGTACTTCTTCAAATGGAACAGCAGTGTACTTTATAACGTCACTTACCTCACCATGGATTCATCAGTTTCACTGTACATTAAAAATAACATGATTTAATTATTATTATATTAATATTATAAATCTACATTTTTGATTTAAGAAAATGTACACATATATTCATAAAAATGAGTTATTATACACAGACACGTGTCTTTGATTATCAGATTTATTAAACTCCAATGGTAATTATACACACAATAAGAAATAAAGACATACAAGATAAGAAATAAAGATTACGTCAAACAATTTGGTAAACAAAGACAAACAGTGTACAACACAGTAACATAAAGACTATTATAAAAGGTAACAAAAATAACAATGCCAAAATAATACACCTGAGAACAAATAATAGATTTATAAGACCAAAAACTGTCCAATAGATATTCCCAAGATGTATTAAATATCCTGTTTTAACTACAATGGAGAGATGAGATCCAGCGGTACGTTCGAGATGGCCTGGCCGAAGTAAAGCTGCTCTGGGGGGGGGGAGCTGATGACGGAGCTCCCGCTGGCAGGCTGGGAGACGGAGTCCGCATAAGCTGAGCCACATGGTTAAAGAAGCGCTATCTTTGTGAATAAACTGCTCTTAAAAACTCTTAAAACTTTATTTTGTGACACAGTAAAGGAGCATTTTTAAAACCGTGCGGGTTTCCTCCTCCGCCATTAGCGCTTGCTGGTTACGCTGCAATGCATTCTGGGATACCTGAGCTTCGCAAGTTCGCACAAGTCACCTCTCGATGCATCCTTGGCCAAAGGCCAGAGGAAGTACACATCCGGGAATTTCATGTGTACTTGGAAAGATGTGAACTTTGAATTGGAACAGTACTTTGGCGACGGTTGATGATGTTTCACGAGGACACAAGAACGCAAGTACAGACAAGAACACATATTGAGAAACAGCCAAGGACTTCATGCAAGGTGAGCTGCATGCAATGCTTTTTTTATGTGCATGCACACTTAGTGGATCCTATCACTCAAAACCAAAAGTGTCTATATGTGACTGCACAACAGTAACTACGTTTCTATCCACCTATTTTTTGCACATTTTGGATATGTGCATGAAAAGCCAGTTGATAGGAATGCATAAACTACGAAAATGTGTGTAAAAAACATATGCGCATAACTAAGTAGGATAAACTTTTATTCGATAAGAAAAGATGCACATAAACTACTATGCAAACACTTTCACTGAACAAATTCCATCATGTGCATGAAAGAGGTCATGTGATTTTATTGTAAGCGATCATGTGATGATAAAAAATATGTGTGAATGGATAATCCAGCAGGCTGAGCACACTGTAAAACATCTCAAATGTTGTTTTGGTCAGTCTAAAGCACCTTAACCATCTCAGCATTACTAATATATAATTATAATTATTATGTCATTAATGACCTGCAGAATTAGGAGCGTCTGCACTCCACGTCTCTTGTCTTCAAATGCCATTGTGCGTTCATTGCGTATCGGCATTGTCATCTGAGGTGAAGTTCGTTTATTAAATAAAGAAACGATTCTTCTACCTCAATAAATTCTGTTTTTACTGTTGATATTTGGCGTCAGTTAATCAAGAAGTTACGATTTTGTTCTCTTTGACGATTTGGATGGAAACGCTGCTTTAGTCACGCATCTTTTAGGCGATATTCCAGTTTTGCGACTAAAGTTAATTTGCATTTTGTTTTATGGAAACAAAGCTAGTGATAGTGATTTAAAAATATGTGTTTTGGAGGGCCGAATCTTGTCATATTTTTCACCTCAATTGTGGGCCGAGGAGAGCTGTAAACAGCGCAGACCGGGAGATTGACTTCCCTGCTCAATTAGTCATTTTGCAAAGATGCTAGAATTTGCACCAGTTTGAAGATAGCTTGTTCTGCAGCCAATCAAAAATTAATCAGAAATGTAAAAAATAACACTTAACAGCCGTATGCAGTAATATTGATCTCAAAAAAATAATTAGTCATTTAAAAACTGGCACTGAGAAAAGAAATAAGACTTTCTCCAGATGATAATATAATAAGAAATGCTGTAAAAATAAATTGATTGCTCTGTTAAACATCACATGGTTAATAACTTAACTTCAATTTCACAGAAGGACAAATAATTTAGTCTTAATAGTTATAATTAGAATATAGTTATAGAACTAGTCTGTAAATATTGTAAACATTTTCTTCCAAATTTCAAATAAACTTAATGTCATTTAGAGCGTTTTTTTTGGTCATCAAAAAAAAATTAGTCAAAATAACAAGTTATTCTATTATTCTTATGACTGAGAATAAGGTATTATTCAACCTTTACTGTTATTTTATGCAAAATGCTTCGCTTTATTCATAGAGGAATTTATTACCTTCTAAAACCCAAAAACTTAAGCTAACTCAATTTGTGGAAACTGATTGCAACAAATCATTTAAGTTCATAAACTAATCCTAATGAGTACTGTGAACTTAATCCATTTGAGTAAACGAAGCAGTTTGAGCACAGTAAACCCAATAAAAGAAGAGAACTCAAACCTGCTGAGTACTGTAAACCCAATAAGTTAAGGCAACTCAAACCATTTGAGGAAAACGATTGCTTCAAACCATTTGAGTTAAAAAAAAACTAATATATATGAGCACTGTGAACTCGATCAATTTAAGTTAAAGTAATAAGGTATTTAATGAACTCATCACCTTCAACACGGAGTTCAAAACTCTTTAAAATGAGTAGATTTCAGTAAATTTTAACGACACTCATTTCATATGATAAAGATGACTGTTGTGTTTTACAGTGTAGTAATCTCTAATAAAAGAAATTAAATGTGCTTTTTTTAAAACAGGTAAATGTGTTTGATGCTATTTAACACATTATTAACTAAATGCTTTTAATTTAAGAGTTTACAATCTAGTAAGGTCACTATAGTACGGTAGTAGGCTAAGACTTCGAGGACAACACATACACCTAATACACAAAAACATTTCATTGAACATACACACACATACATTGTCTACTATATAAATGGAGGTTAACTATGTTTTTATATAATAGCTTTAGCTGTAATTTACTACAGTACACTGACATTTGTATAATACACAAAGTGTTAGTGTCCTCACAAAGTACACAAAAAAAGGTTCCTTTCAAATTGTTGCAAATTTATAGAAGCTGAATTTCATTCATTCGTTTTCTTTTCGGCTTATAGTCTCTTTATTAATCTGATGCTGCCACAGTGGAATGAACCACCAACTTATCCAGCATATGATTTACACAACGGATGCCCTTCCAGCTGCAACCCAGTACTGGGAAACATCCATACAAACATGAGGAGAACATGCAAATTCCAGACAGAAATGCCAACTGACCCAGCTGAGGCTCGAACCAGCGACCTTTGTGGAAATTGCGGTATGTTTTACAGTAAATATATTCATAGATAAATATATACACAGCAAGACAAATGGAGCTGTAAAGGTGAATACAGTGTTCTTGCTGTAACTGATTTACAGTAAGTTACTGGCGAACTGCTGCCAATATGTTACTCTAGATTCTAAAGGAAATTGTTAACAGTGTAGTTAATTACTGTTATTAGTAACTAATAATGTTATGATAACTAATAATCTTAACTTCTCTGAATTTGATCGTAATGCAATAATGTGCACGTTCTGTAAAGCTGCTTTGAAACAATAATTAATGAGAAAAGTGCTATACAATTATACTTCAATTAAATAGTAGCTTCTAGTTAATTCATTCATATCACAGTTGTTTTCATCTGAATTCTTGTTTAATAAAGTGAAGGTGAGCGAATAGTGATTGAGTTTAGTGTTTATCTGATGTGACCTTCAACCTGTTTCATCATTCAAAACTCATGACGTGGGTTATTTACTAACGCTCTTGCCTTTCACTTGCCCTTTAGGTGTAGATGAGCATTTGATGTGCAAGCGGGAAACATCTACATCTGTGTGTGTGTGTGTGTGTGTGTGTGTGTGTGTGTGTGTGTGTGTGTACCTTCTGCTCACTCCCTGCAGCGCCGATTATAACAGCGACAGCAGAAACATGACGTCCTTTCCAGTCATCAGGGAGCAAAACCAGAGTTCATCCTTAAGAAAGCAGGGTCAAGCTATCGCAGAGGGAACCATTTTAATAAACTGAAAACTAAAGATTGCATTATTATTAACCACTAAACTAATTGCCTAGAATATATCGTCACCTTACAATTATAAGTTTCTATCTGCGTTCTGAATGATTTTGAGATATTAAGCTTCAAAGTTTTTGCATTCCATAGCAACAGCATGTGCGTAACACTTGTTTTTTAAATAAAAAGTCTTAAAATGTGAACAAGCTATAATAAACCATCCCATAATGTAAATAAATTTACATTTAATAAGAATATGTGACTAATGCTTGTCAGACATTTCACACTGGATGTGAGATCATCATCTTCAGTTTAACCTCACGAAAACGGAAATGCTTGTAGTTTCTGCCAACCCGACTCTAAACCATAACTTTTAAATCCAGATGGATGGGGCAACCATTACTGCATCCAAAATGGTGAAAAGCCTTGGAGTAACGATTGATGACCAACTAAACTTCTCTGACCACATCTCTAGAACTGCTTGATCTTGCGGATTGGCACTCTATAACATCAGAAAGATCCGACCCTTCTTATCTGAACATGCAGCTCAACTCCTTGTTCAAGCTCTTGTTCTCTCCAAACTGGATTACTGCAACTCTCTACTAGCCGGGAGACCAGCTAACTCTATCAAACCTCTTCATCTGCTTCAGAACGCAGCAGCGTGAGTGGTCTTTAATGAACCTAAAAGAGCACATGTCACTCCGCTGCTCACCCGTTTTCACTGGCTGCCATCAAATTCTGCCATGCTCGCATCAAATTCAAAGCTCTGATGTTTGCTTACAAAGCGACCTCTGGCTTTGCTCCTTCTTATCTGCTCTCGCTTCTGCAGATCTATGTGCCCTCCAGAAACTTGCGTTCTGTGAATGAACATCGCCTTGTGGTTCCATCCCAAAGAGGGAAGAAATCACTTTCCCAAACTCTCGCATTCAGCCCAGTTGGTGGAATGAACTCCCTAACTGCATCAGAACGGCAGAGTCACTCGCTGTCTTCAAGAAACGACTAAAAACACAACTATTTAGTCTCCACTTCACTTCCTAATCTGCAATTGCCTCTCTGGTTCCACCGCTAACTGTACTACAAAAAAAAAAAAAAAAAAAAAAAAAAAACTAATGTTTTGCTTCTTACACTTTACACACCTGAAACTTGCCTACAGCACTTATTCATTGTTGCTCTTGGTTGTGTAAATTGCTTCCTTGTCCTCATTTGTAAGTTGCTTTGGATAAAAGCGTCTGCTAAATGACTGCTTTTGTTTCGGAACGTATCTCGATTGCCCAGTTAGCGCGGTTTGTTTGGCATATGTGAACAGGGTAATCGCGCTCTTTTCAGCGCCAAAGTAATCTCTCTGAGATCGCTTGAATGAGGTGGTCTCGGCTCGATTGAAACAAACCCTGGAGCGGTTTTATTGCAGTGAGAAAGCGATCCGATCCGAGCACGGTTATATCACAGTGTTTTATGGATATGTAATAGGCATACGGCTATATGAAGAGAGAATTATGAGTAGGGCCGGAAGTTTCGAGAGTCTCCGGATGCCCGCATACGAGTGATGATCTCCCGGAAATCTCGCGTCTCCCTCCCAGTCCTCAAATAGGCATCGTCGCCGCGTCTCTCCTCAGACGCGTCGCGTGCGCGCACCCTGTCAATGACCACCAAACCACCACCTCTCCTGACAGCTGAGCAGGATGCTGCAAAATAAACCCTGACACTCTGACCAATGTGAGGAGAGTTTACTCACACGTGACTTGTTTTAGCTCTTTAGGTCCGATTAGAAACTTTGCAGTGTGAAAGCGAACCGCTCCAAGAGCAAAGAGCAACAATGTAACAATTGTAATCTCTGTTTCGGAACAACTGAATCAATTCACAGGTGTGAAAGCAACGTAAATCTCAATTTTGACAAAAATGTCAGATAGAACCTTATAATTCTAAGGCAGTGCTGCTTAACCCTGTTCCTGGAGATCGACCTTCCTGCAAAGTTCAGCTCCAACCCTGATCAAAAACACCTGAACCAGTTAATTAGGACCTGGAAGGAGCACTTGATAATTACAGGCAGGTGTGTTTGATATGGGTGGCAACTGAAATCTGCAGGAAGGTCCATCGCCAGGAACAGGGTTGGTCATGCCTGTTCTAAGGTGACGATATGGTAACACTTTAGAGTAACGGTGCATTAGTTCATGCATTTACTAAGCATCAAAAACCTTGTAAGGCATTCATTAATCATAGTTTAACATTTACTAATGCGTTATTAAAATCCAAAGTTGTGCTGTTAAACATTAGTTAATGCACCATGAATTCATTCAAGTTTATTCGTAGAGCACGTTTTAAAATAATTATTGCTTCTAAGCAGCTTTACAAAAGGTGCACATTATTGCATTACCATCATATTCAGAGAAGTGAAGGTTGTTAGTTACCATAACTTTACTAGTTACTAATAACTTTTAACAGTCGGAGTTATTATGCGCTTACTGGCCACTTTATTAGGTACACCTTACTAGTACCGGGTTGGACCCCCTTTTGCCTTGAGGACTGCGTTAATCCTTCGTGGCGTGGATTCAACAAGATACTGTAAATATTCCTCAGAGATTTTGCTCCATATTGACCTGATAGCATCACACAGTTGCTGCAGATTGACAGCTGCACATCCATGATGCCAATCTCCCGTGCCACCACATCTCAAAGGTGCTCTATTGGATTGAACTCTGGTGACTGTGGAGGCCATTTGAGTACAGTGAACTCATTGTCATGTTCAAGAAACCAGTTTGTTGACACAATCCTCAATTGGTACTAATGGGTCCAAAGTGTGCCAAGAAAATCTCCCCCACTCCATTACACCACCACCAACAGCCTGAACCATTGAAACAAGGCAGGATGGATCCATGCTTTCATGTTGTTGATGCCAAATTCTGACCCGACCATCTGAATGTTGGAGCAGAAAGAGACTCATTATACCAGGCAACGTTTCTCCAATCTTCTAATGTCCAGTTTTGGTGAGCCTGTGTGAATTGTAGCCTCCGTTTCCTGTTCTTAGCTGGCAGGAGCGGCACCCGGTGTGATCTCCTGCTGCTGTAGCCCATCCGCCTCAAGGTTGGACGTGTTGTGCGTTCAGAGATTCACTAGTATCTAATGAATAAGTACGAGACCTTAATGGAAAATACACTAGTATCTAAAAAGTACTAAGTACTAGTAACATGAAAACAGATACTAGTACAGGTTATAAATTAAAATGTTTAAATAGTTTGCCATACTTAAGTGATGTTTATGTATGTTTAATGAAGCGTATTTGTATGAATTATGCGATAACGTTATTTAACTCGTATAATATTACCTGATGGTAACAACGTTGAATAAATGCTGTAATAAATGCAGTTTGTTCATGTTTGTAAGATCATTAACTAATGGACCACTATATTAATGTGTTACCAGATATAACACATATTACATTGGAAAAAACTAAATTGACACATAAACATACAGTATGTCCATCTGTACCAACATCTGGAATCCATTTCTTCAATATCTAAATATATTTCAACTGCCTTGAACTAAACCCGCACACTCTTTCACCCACAACTGTTTAATGGATTTTTTCCCCACACTTTTCTAATCATAATAGTTTTAATATCTCATTTCTAATAACTGATTTCTTTTATCTTTGCCATGATGACAGCACATAATATTTGACTAGATATTTTTCAAGACACTAGTATTCAGCTTAAAGTGACATTTAAAGGCTTAACTAGTTTAATTAGGGTAAAGTTAGGGTAATTAGGCAGGTCATTGTATAATGATGGTTTGTTTTGTAGTCGATTAAACAAATATTGTTTAAGAGGGCTAAGAATATTGACCTTAAAATGGGTTTAAAAAATTAAAACTGCTTTTATTCTAGCCGAAATTAAACAAATAAGACTTTCTCCAGACGAAAAAATATTATTGAAAACATTTGAAAATTTCCTTGCATTGCAAATAAAGAAAGCAGGTTCAAGGCGGCAGACGCCTGTAGCACTGCTTAATAACGCATGCGTTTGTCCTTGGGCAGATGTCCCTGTATGCATGTGTGCATTTACACGTGCCGTCCTCACATAGAGAGTCTCTGGAAACACTCTTCAAGCATTAAACACGGGCGCCTGCGGACATGAAGGGCTCTCGCTGACATAAGAGTAATCCATGCTTAAGTTCAGTGCTAAACCACAGCGGCGACTCTGCGCATCCCAATCAGTCGCTCGTCAGTTTCTACACGTCTGTTTCAGCTCTTAACGCTGAGCTCTGGGACATTTGTCTCCTTAAACTCTGTATGAGGAGAACACGGGTAAGCAGGATGATTTGCAGCTTACATTACGAACATCTTCATTATTTCCACTTCACACTGAGGGCTTTTGTGTACTTCAAACTGTGTTTTGAGGATCGAACATATCGAGTGCATTTGCATATTATATGATGTGGCATTTGCATAATTGGCTGATTGATAAAATCATCATGACAGACTGTCGATTAATGTTTGAAAAGTTGAACGAGTAGACTGTAAAAAAAAAAAACAACCTAGGCTCATTGTGGATTAGTACCTACATCTACATTTCTGGGGACAGCGAAATAGTAAAGAAAAAAACATACATCTGCTCACAGTTTTTGTTTTTGTAAATCAACCAGATGCCACTGTGTACGGTTTTTGATATTAAATTTTTTTTGCGAGTCCTCTTCTCGAGGAAATCCAACCAGAGGGCATAATATACACTTTAGCCCAGGGGTCTCAAACTCAATTTACCTGGGGGCCGCAGGAGGCAAAGTCTGGGTAAGGCTGGGCCGCATAAGGGATTTCACAAAAAAAAAATACTCAAATGTCATTATTAACAGTTTTAATTATTTCTTCTGAACATGAAGTGTCCTGAACATTAATAGAACATTGAGTGAAGATTATGAACAGTTCTTCTGAACATGGCATCTTTTGCCTACTCCTTGCTGCCAGAGACTTGACAGCGCTTCTTCTCACAAATCTGAACCACATTTGGCTTTAGAGCGGAAGCAGTTGAGACCCTCAGTATGGCTTGGGGGAACTCACTCGAAACTTCCATTCCCTCACCCACTGCAGAGTGGATGCGCGCGTACTGAAGAGCGGTGTTTTCGCCCCACTCCAGTCACATCAGTCTGTACCAGTCTGTATCTACCTATAATAAATATAAGATGCAGGCTGTAGCTAGGTAGGTGGCAGGCTGCAGATAGGTAGCTAAGTGGCAGGCAGGGGCGGGAACAGCTTACCTTGGTTCTGGTCGGCGCGACTTCCCGCCCGTCACAGCGTCTAACAAAGGGGCGGGGTGCGCGGTGACGTCACCGGCATCCCTGCCCCTTTGTTTACACGGCAGGCGGGGAATGCCAGTGACCGCTGTGTACGGATAGAATCAGCGGAGCGGGGAGCGCTCTCTCTCCCCGCTCCGCTGATTCTGTCAGTGTACAGCGGTCGGCGCGGGCCACAAAATATTGCACTGAGGGCCGCAAATGGCCCGCGGGCCGCGAGTTTGAGACCCCTGCTTTAGCCGAACAAGCCAGCTTGCTGTAGACTGACCGACCAACTGACTGACCTCTTAACCCAACTGATAGTGTTTTCAAAAGCAATCTAGAAGAAAATCCAGCCAGATCTCACGAGGAAACGTAAGTATTTTATGTTTTGTCAGTTTAGTGGCTAATTCGTACGAGTTCAGTTGTACGATAATGTACGAATTTAAAAAGGGGGTGTGGCACCCAACCCCACCCCTAAACCCAACTGTCATTGGTTGATGAATTCATACGAATTGGCGACTAAAGCAAAAAGTTACGAATTGCCGTAAGATTGCGTTGAAAAAGCCAATGTGGCCACGTGATTTCACCACAATTTCAGCTTGTTTATTTTATTAGGTTTTTGCTTTTGTTTAACCTGGTTTCTGTAACCATTCTTCGTCAGTCTCAAAGCCTGTCGTCGCCGTTAACTCACACACACGGTAGATCTTTTTAGGAGACCAAAAATATTTCCGAGAAGCTGGGACTTTCTAATTTCTTTCTAGGATACAGGACTGAGATGTGGACGAGTCACGTAAATACTTCTGCTATTACATACTAAGGTGCGATGTGTTCTCTAAAACAACATCTGAGCTCATATTCATTCAAAAGTGTCACCCCTAGGCGGTACCTTTTCAAAAGCTAAATTTGTGTACTTTAAATACCTTTAAGGTACAGTATGGACCCTTTAGAAATCTTAAAGGTACCACTATGGATCTGTTAACATGTAAGTAAATACAGAAATATAGCATTTATTAAGGGCATCATCCCAGTGACAGCTTTTGTAGCTTTATTTAGGAGAGAAATATGAATCAGACTTCCAAATGCAAAGTGAATGTGACCACAAATTGTAAAGGACACACACGGGATCGTTTTAGGAGTCAAAAAAAAAAAAAATAGAAAAATAAATAAATTCAGAGAAGCTGGGACTGTTTGATTTCTCATCTCATTGCTTTCTAGGATATGTGAATGAGACTATTAATAATTTTTCAATAAATACTAATGTGTAATGAGATCTCTTAAAAGAAATAAGAAACCTCTGAGCTCATATTCATTCTTAGAAATAAACATAAAGCTGTCTGTCTTTCTATTTCTGTACTTTTTATGTACCTATGAACAATTTAGGTACTAATACAACTTAAAGGTACCAACAATGTTCCTTTAACATGCAAGTACAAAAATATACCCTTTATAAAGTGTATCGTACCTCTGACAGCTTTTGTACCTGTATTTCTGAGAGAAATATGAATCAGACTTTCAGATGTTAAGTAAAATTGACCACACAGAGGACACACACAGGGGATCAATTTAGGAGTCAAAAAAAAAAAAAATAAAAAATCAGAAAAGCTGGGACTGTTTGATTTCTCATCTCATTGCTTTCTAGGAAAGATTATGTGGATGAGTCTATTAATAATTTCTCAATAAATACTAATGTGTTATGAGATCTCTTAAAAGAAATAAGAAGCTTCTGAGCTCATGTTCATTCTCAGAAATAAACCTAATGTCTTTCTATTTCTGTACTTTTTATGTACCTATGAACAATTTAGGTACTAATATACAACTTAAAGATACCAACAATGTTCCTTCAACATGCAAGCACAAAAATATACCCTTTATAAAGTGCATCGTCCCTCTGACAGCTTTTGTACCTGTATTTCTGAGAGAAATACTAATCAGACTTTCAGATGCAATATGAAATTGTAAAGGAGACACACGCGAGATCATTTTAGGAGTAAAACTAAATTTATAGATGCTGATACTGTCGCATTCCTCATCTCATTTCTTTAGGATACAAGACTGAGATGTTGAGTCTAATAATAATTTTCCCATTTAATACTAATGTGTAATGTGATCTCTTAAGGACTATGAGAGAAACATCATGTTCATTCTCAGAAATAAACAAAGCTGTCACTCTTTCAATTTCATGTGGACCCTTTAGGTACTAATATACAACTTAAAGATACCAATATTGATCATTTAACATGCAAGTACAAAAATAAAGCTTTATAAAAGGTACCGTCTCCTGTGACAGCTTTTATACCTGTATTTCTGAGAAAAATACCTATCAGACTTTCAAATGCAATGTAAAATTGGCCACATATTCTAGGGGAGATCTTTTTAGGAGTAAAAAAAAAATCTGAGTAGCTGTGATTGCTTTTTGTTTAATCTCCCTGCTGTCTAGGAGAATCAATCGAGCCGTTAAAGAGACCTCATTGCTATTTTTCCCCGTTCCTGTGGGATGTCCAGTCATTGCAACACCCCCGTGTTTACCGTGTGGGGTGGACTGAAGCTCTTAACATTCATCCAGTGGTTGGTGTGGGATCCGCGCGCGTCTTTCTCTCCCGCAGCATCAGCACCACCATCATCATCATCATCATCTCCCGCGCTCGTCATGGAAACCCGTCTTCCTCATTCAGTGATGTGATGCGCGCTCGCGGTTTCTCATCATCATTATCAGTATCGGCGGCGGCGGATTGACACTATAGCGGATTCTCTCCGCTCTTCTCTAGAGGATGTACCGTGTTACCGGAGGTATACGGCGGAGAGTCTTACCGGGGGCCCTTCCGTGAGAAACGAGCGAGGACGGAGAGGACACAGAGGCGGATTGTTTTATATTTGGTGCCTCGGATCTGTGCGGTGAGTGAACCTGACATCAACGCTGACATGCTAAGCGTGCGCCAAAAATGAATGACACACGCACATCTGAGCAGAACGCCGCTGTCAAACATGCATGTAAATTTCTGCTGCATCGGGTCTGACGCATTTTGCAGTTGTCTGTGTGCCAGGGGCCAAAGCTGGAGCTCAATTCAGTCTGGTTTGTTTCTCTCGCTGTTAAAGTTTAATTATTTACACTCTATAGAAAACGCTGGGGTGTTTTAACCCATCGTTGGGTCAAAATATGCACCTGACATTGGGTTGGTGTTTGCGTTTAATTGAATTTGAATTACACTTTTTAACCCAATGGTTGGGTTTGTCCATATTTGACCCAACAAAGCAACCCAGCATTTTTTTTAGAGAGCGTTATACATTCATTTTTTTTAGAAACCTTGTTGTTTTCATGATTTTGCTTGTGTTTACATGCCAAACTTGTTCCATTAATTGACTTTAAATGCGTGACAGCTGGTGCACATGTCTGACGTCACAATCCAGCATTCATATAGCGGAATATTTGCTTTAAACACTGTATTTCTTTGCAGTTTGTCTGAAATCATCACAGTTATATGATGTCAGTGGTTAGATGGCATTTGTTGTCAGTGCATCAAAGTAAAATATTACTCTCTTAAAAAATTCAGGGTTTTATTAACCAAATGTTGGGTAAAATATGGACAAATCCAATTGTTTTTTTTTCCAACTGAACTTAAATGACACTTTTTAACCCAACCTTTGGGTTTGTCTAAATTTGACCCAACAAAGCAACCTAAAAATGTTCAGAGTGCACTATACTTTTATTAATTTTTGTTTGTGATTCTGTTTGCTCTTGTGTTTATATGCTAAAGTTGTTCTGTTAATTGATTTTAAATGTGTGACAGCTGCTGCACGTCTGACGTCACAATCCAGCATTCATAGCAGGATATTTTCTTAAACACTGTAGTTCTTAGTAGTTTGTCTGAATTCATCACAGTTAACTCTTTGATTTTAGTGTAATTAGCTTGATGCTGTTTGTTGTCAGACCAACAATGCAGATGTGTAGATGTTTATTACACTCTTACTCAACGCTGGCTTGTATTAATCAAATGTTGGATCAAATATGGACCAATCTAATTGTTTTTTTTTCCCAATTGAACTTATATGACACTTTTTAATCCAACCTTTGGGTTTGTCCATATTTGACGCAACAAAGCAACCCAGCATTTTTTTAGAGAGCGTTATATGTTTTTTTTTTTAAGAAACCTTGTTGTTTTCAGGATTTTGCTTGTGTTTACATGCCAAACTTGTTCCATTAATTGACTTTAAATGCGTGACAGCTGGTGCACATGTCTGACGTCACAATCCAGCATTCATATAGCGGAATATTTGCTTTAAACACTGTATTTCTTTGTAGTTTGTCTGAAATCATCACAGTTATATGATGTCAGTGGTTAGATGGCATTTGTTGTCAGTGCATCAAAGTAAAATATTACTCTCTTAAAAAATTCAGGGTTTTATTAACCAAATGTTGGGTAAAATATGGACAAATCCAATTGTTTTTTTTCCCAACTGAACTTAAATGACACTTTTTAACCCAACCTTTGGGTTTGTCTAAATTTGACCCAACAAAGCAACCTAAAAATGTTCAGAGTGCACTATACTTTTATTAATTTTTGTTTGTGATTCTGTTTGTTCTTGTGTTTATGCTAAAGTTGTTCTGTTAATTGATTTTAAATGTGTGACAGCTGCTGCACGTCTGACGTCACAATCCAACATTCATAGCAGGATATTTTCTTAAACACTGTAGTTCTTAGTAGTATTTTAGTGTAGTTAGCTTGATGCTGTTTGTTGTCAGACCGACAATGCAGATGTGAAGATGTTTATTACACTCTTACTCAACGCTGGCTTGTATTAATCAAATGTTGGATCAAATATGGACCAATCTAATTGTTTTTTTTCCCAATTGAACTTAAATGACACTTTTTAATACAACCTTTGGGGTTTGTCCATATTTGACCCAACAAAGTAACCCAGCATTTTTTTAGAGAACGTTATACATTAATTATTTTTTTTTAGAAACCTTGTAGTTTTCATGATTTTGCTTGTGTTTATATGCCAAACTTGTTCCATTAATTGACTTTAAATGCGTGACAGCTGGTGCACATGTCTGACGTCACAATCCAGCATTCATATAGCAGAATATTTGCTTTAAACACTGTATTTCTTTGTAGTTTGTCTGAAATCATCACGGTTAATTGATGTCAGTGGTTAGATGGCATTTGTTGTCAGTGCATCAAAGTAAAATATTACTCTCTTAAAAAATTCAGGGTTTTATTAACCAAATGTTGGGTAAAATATGGACAAATCCAATTGTTTTTTTTTTTCCAATTGAACTTAAATGACACTTTTTAACCCAACCTTTGGGTTTGTCTAAATTTGACCCAACAAAGCAACCTAAAAATGTTCAGAGTGCACTATACTTTTATTAATTTTTGTTTGTGATTCTGTTTGCTCTTGTGTTTATATGCTAAAGTTGTTCTGTTAATTGATTTTAAATGTGTGACAGCTGCTGCACGTCTGACGTCACAATCCAACATTCATTGCAGGATATTTTCTTAAACACTGTAGTTCTTAGTAGTATTTTAGTGTAGTTAGCTTGATGCTGTTTGTTGTCAGACCGACAATGCAGATGTGAAGATGTTTATTACACTCTTACTCAACGCTGGCTTGTATTAATCAAATGTTGGATCAAATATGGACCAATCTAATGTTTTTTTTTCCCAATTGAACTTAAATTAAACTTTTTAATCCAACCTTTGGGTTTGTCCATATTTGACCCAACAAAGCAACCCAGCATTTTTTTAGAGAGCGTTATATGTTTTTTTTTTAAGAAACCTTGTTGTTTTCAGGATTTTGCTTGTGTTTACATGCCAAACTTGTTCCATTAATTGACTTTAAATGCGTGACAGCTGGTGCACATGTCTGACGTCACAATCCAGCATTCATATAGCGGAATATTTGCTTTAAACACTGTATTTCTTTGCAGTTTGTCTGAAATCATCACGGTTAATTGATGTCAGTGGTTAGATGGCAGTTGTTGTCAGTGCATCAAAGTAAAATATTACTCTCTTAAAAAATTCAGGGTTTTATTAACCAAATGTTGGGTAAAATATGGACAAATCCAATTGTTTTTTTTTCCAACTGAACTTAAATGACACTTTTTAACCCAACCTTTGGGTTTGTCTAATATTGACCCAACAAAGCAACCTAAAAATGTTCAGAGTGCACTATACTTTTATTAATTTTTGTTTGTGATTCTGTTTGCTCTTGTGTTTATATGCTAAAGTTGTTCTGTTAATTGATTTTAAATGTGTGACAGCTGCTGCACGTCTGACGTCACAATCCAGCATTCATAGCAGGATATTTTCTTAAAAACTGTAGTTCTTAGTAGTTTGTCTGAATTCATCACAGTTAACTCTTTGATTTTAGTGTAGTTAGCTTGATGCTGTTTGTTGTCAGACCAACAATGCAGATGTGTAGATGTTTATTACACTCTTACTCAACGCTGGCTTGTATTAATCAAATGTTGGATCAAATATGGACCAATCTAATTGTTTTTTTTCCCAATTGAACTTAAATGACACTTTTTAATCCAACCTTTGGGTTTGTCCATATTTGACCCAACAAAGCAACCCAGCATTTTTTTAGAGAGCGTTATATGTTTTTTTTTTTAAGAAACCTTGTTGTTTTCATGATTTTGCTTGTGTTTACATGCCAAACTTGTTCCATTAATTGACTTTAAATGCGTGACAGCTGGTGCACATGTCTGACGTCACAATCCAGCATTCATATAGCGGAATATTTGCTTTAAACACTGTATTTCTTTGTAGTTTGTCTGAAATCATCACGTTTAATTGATGTCAGTGGTTAGATGGCATTTGTTGTCAGTGCATCAAAGTAAAATATGCAGATGTGTAGATGTTTATTACACTCTTTAAAAATGCTGGGTTTTATTAACCAAATGTTTGATCAAATATGGACAAATCCAATTGATTTTTTTCCCCAATTGAACTTAAATGACACTTTTTTCTTAACCCAACCTTTGGGTTGGTCCATATTTGACCCAACAAAGCAACCCAGCTATTTTTAGTATGCGCTATACTTTCAGTAATTTTTGTTTGTAAATATTTGTGATTCTGTTTGCTCTTGTGTTTATATTTTCCTGTATTTCTTAGTAGTTTGTCTGAAATCATCACGGTTATTCGATGTCGGTAGTTAGATGCTGTTTGTTGTCAGTGCATCAAAGTAAAATATGCAGATGTGTGAATGTTTATTACACTTAAAAAATGTGGGGCTGTATTAAACCCAATATTGGGTCAAATATATACAAATCCAAGTGGGTAATTTACCCAGCATTGAGTCAATTGTGGACAAACCCAAAGTTGGGATATTTTTTAGCAATAAATGTTAAAGGGCACTTTTTAACCCAATAGTTGGGTTGTCCATATTTGATTCAACATTCCCTCAAACATATTTTTGTTGCTTGTTTAATATACTTTTATTTAAAATGATCTGAAACAACACACATCTTGAGTTTTTTAGGGGACAACTTGTTGCATTATGCATTTGCATTAAGATGACATGACATTGCATGCGACTCAGCATTTTTTAAAGTGTTGGGTTACAACAATAACAACCCAGCACTTTTTTACAGTGTATGATAAAGTATTATGCCACAGGCATGTCACCCTGCAGCCCAACTCACTTTAGCTAAGCAGGGCTGAGTCAGGTCAGTACCTGGATGGGAGACCTCATGGGAAAACTTGGTTGCTGTTGCAAGTAATGTTAGTGAGGCCAGCAGGGGGCGCTCAACTTGCAGTCTCTGTGAGTCTTAAGGCCCCAGTAAAGTGGACTCTTCTGTAATGTGAGGTGACGCTGACAACAGGGGTGTGGATCCAAATGCAAGGTTTATTAGCAGGATGGTCAGGCAAGCAACAGTCAACACAGGAGCAAACAGATGTATACAGGCCATCCGGAGTCGTGGTCAATAAACAGGCAGATGGTCAAAAAGCAGGCAGCAGCCAGCACAAAACAAAGCAAGGTACAATCACGGAAGGCAAGGGAATCACGTTGTAATGTTCACAGTTGTTCACGCACTGAAGTGTGTGTGTGCTGTTTAAATAGTCCTAGTAATCAGTTCCCGAGTAGCTTCAGCTGTGTCTGTCTGCAAACATGGGGAACTAGGCCAGGTGTGTGAGTGGTGCATGACTGGACCCTGTAGTCCACTTAATGGAGGATTTGTAGTTCTATGAAATACTGTGTGTTTACCAGCGATCTGCACAGACTGGATCGCTGGTGATCGTGACAAATAGGGATGCCACTGTTCTCAATATAATATTGAACTGTTTGGTACGACCTTTACAGTTCAATATGCGCTTGTGAATTGCGGTTTTCTCGGCTTTGCGTTTAATTAATTTATGTGCGTTTTATATCTCCCTGAATTGACTGTGTGTGCCTGTAAGTCCATGAGCTGAGATGAGGAAACTCCTCCCCATGAGTAAATATCCAATCACTATGCTCTGAAGTTAGGGGGCGCTTGACCATCATTCCACACTTTAACATGGCGAGCGGCAGTGAAGTGAGGCTCAGGCAACAGTACAAGGAAGCGCCGGCGAAGTGAGGCAACAGTACGAGAAAGCGGCGGCGTCTTTCAAATCTGCGGTGTGAGGACATTTTGGTTTTGCTGGTAAGTATAATGCCAATAAAAGAAAAAACAGTGAACAAAAAATAACTGTGTGCAAGCATTGATTTACACGTATAACCATGACTGCACATCTGCAGCGCCATCACCCAGCAATATCACTGTCTGAAGGCAGGACGGCAGAGAAGGTAATAAAGTCCTCCAAATAGCAACAATCCCTCGCTGAATCTTTCCAGCAAACATACCCAACTGGTTCCGAGAGACCAACACAATCTCACGGCAATTCGTAACTTTTTCATTTAGTGGCTAATTCGTACAAATTTGTACGATCTAATTCGTACATTTTAGTACGACTTGCTTATCCCCCAATGACGGTTGAGTTTAGGGGTGGGGTTAGGTGTCACGCCTCCTTTTTAAAATTGTACATTTTCTTACGACTGAACTCGTACGAATTCGTACGATTTAGCCACTAAACTGCCAAAACGTAAAATACTTACGTTTTCTCATGAGATCAGGCTGGAGAGACACATAAAATACCAAAGGCAGTGCGGGTGTTTATTGCTAAGGATTTGCAGCAGTTTTTGGTGATTGGAGATGCAGACTTTTGTCATCTTGTAAAAGCACTCGATCCGAAATACAGACTACGGCTGCGTCCGAAACCGCCTACTACTCAGTAGGTACTGCATTTGAATTTAAACGTACTACTCGGCCGTTAGAAAAGTACGTTCTATACAGTATGAATGTGAAAAGTATGAATGGAATTCGGACATACTACATCCGCCATTTTGTCATGGTCACGTGACCTACGTGCGTCAGTTGCGTCGCTTTACTTCCATTCATGAATTGGCTCGCGGGGCATCATGGGATAGCGCAGCATTCATGGGATGCGCACTCCAGAATCTCGCCGGAAGTAGTAAGTCATCCGGGTACTTTTCGCATACTGATTTTCGAATTCTAAGAATTCGGACATACTACTCGGCTCGCATACTGATTTTGGTGTACTATATAGTATGGAAGTATGCGGTTTCGGACGCAGCCTACAGTCTTGCATTTTTTCAGCACCGAGATAATTAAGATGGTTTATTCATGTTTATTTAGATACAAATATGTTTATTTATAAAGGCCAATTTATATTTATTAACTTCACATGTATGTTTATTTTCAAAGTGTAGGATTTTATGTGTTCCCCAGTTTGTACATGGGCTACCAGCAGCTGTATAATTTCAGTGATAATTTTTTTTATACAATACTCTAGGAACTACTGTACTTTTCTTGGCTTTTAAGTAAAACAAATAAGTATTGCAATAAATCGTTTTTATTTCCCCCCCCTGAACCTCTTACTGTTCCTATTGCCTATAGAATAAAAAAAAAAACATGTGTCAAGCCATGAGAACCGAACCGAAAACCGTGTTAAAAAACCGAGGTATGTATTAAACCATGGACTATCTGTATTGTTGCATCCCTAGTGACAACTATACTGTCAATGGGCACCATCTTTTGGATGAGACGTTAAACCGAGGTCCTGATTCTCTTTGGTCATTAAAATTCCCATGGCACTTCTGGTTAACGGTAGGGGTGGAACCTCGGTGTCCTGTCCAAATTCCCTCCTTACATATCATGGCCTCTCTACCTAATTTGCTGTATCACTGTCTCCCCACTTCACCGATAGCTGGTGTATGGTGAGCGCACTGGCGCCGTTGTCCTATGGCCAAGTCAATCATCCAAGTGGATGCTGCACACTGGTGGTGGTGTGGAGAGACCCCCCTTATGATTGGGTGTATGACTATACATGATAAATGCGCTAGTCAGTGATTTGTTTTTAATGCTTGAGCATCTTTAATTGAGCTGTTCACTCTTTATCATCCTCAGAGATGTTTTGTGTAATTCCATTTAATTCATTATCACAAGTAATGCACACTTGACATATAGGTGAACTGCACAAATTGAATATGAGCAGATGTTTTGTTTCTTCTTACCTGAACTGACCCGCAGCTTATATTTTCCGTTTTCCTCAGCCGTGTGGAATCAGGTGCTCTTTGTTTATCTGTGGACTGTCTGGCTGTAAGCGTTCATTATTTGTCTGCAGCGTGTCTGAAACGCATCATTAACTCTTTAAGTTAATTGTCTAAGTATAGTTACTGTAGAAGAGGCTGTTGCCATGGCAGCGCAGTAAACAGACAGTTCCTTTCATGAGACGCTAATCAACTTTATTTTGTTGATATTGTAACTGTAAGAGATCCTGATATTTGGTTGTCATGGCATCAGATTTAACACGTCCTTTGAAAAGAAGAGATGAGATTCAGTGGGTGACAAGATACTTAAAAGAGCACTTTACCCATAAAACGACCATTCATGAAGGATCTTTATGCAACTCTTGCCTTTTTAATGACTTTTTATATTGACCACGTCTATTAAAAATATCATGAAAGCTTCGGTCAAATATATTTTGTTCTACATTTAACATTCATGCAATAAAAAAATAGAGTCCAACTTTGATTAGATGTACACTCACCGGCCACTTTATTAGGTACACCTGTCCAACTGCTTGCTTACGCAAAGTTCAAATCAGCCAATGACATGGCAGCAACTCAATGCATTTAGGCATTTGGGTCAAGACGATCTGCTGCAGTTGAAACCGAGCATCAGAATGGGGAAGAAAGGGGATTTAAATGACTGAACGTGGCATGGTTGTTGGTGTCAGACGAGCTCGTGTGTTTATTTCAGAAACTGCTGATCTACTAGGATTTTCACGCACCACTTTTTCTAGGGTTTACAGAAAATATCCAGTGAGCGTCTATTCTGTGGGTGCAAATGCATTGTTAATGCCAGAGGAGAATGGCCAGACTGGTTATATATATATATAATAACTATATATATATATATAACTATATATATATATAAAACTTTTTGGAAAGAATTCATGATTTTAGATTGATTGGAATGATTCTGTCTAAATAAAATATTATAAACAATCTACAAGCATAGATGAATCAATAATAAAAAAGTTACTAATTAAATAAACAGCGTTTGATTGTTATACGAGGAGACAAACTAATTCAGGTATACAGGAATTGAATAATCAAATGTAAAATAATACTGCACAGTCTTCGTTTTATAAACTATTTAATACAATTAATGATTATTACAAGCGATTTACAAACGGTAACATTTTTTGAGGCATGAATGCTTTTAAGAAGCTCACACAGTCACAGGTCTCAAAAAACACTTGCGAAATGATCAGTTATAACCCATAACGATATATTGTGCAGCTCTGATTCACTCTAAAAATGTTGATGCTGAATAAATTTTTCAACCTACAAGTTTGAAAAATATTGTTTACAGACTTTTGATTGTATGTGATAGCGTTGTTTATGAACAAGCAAAAAATTGGCAAAAGCAATTAATGAAATTAAGTGAACTGACTGACTATTATCGTGTAGGCTTAAAAAAAAACGGCTTCATTATAGCAATGTTTATGAAAAAAAAGAACTTGTTTTTGCTTTGAATATTTAAAGAGCAAATAAATCAGTATTCAGATTGCCAATAAGGTCTGAAAGAAATCTGAGTGGCGATTGTCATTCAATAAGAATGATAATTTTGTTACTTTATTGAACGTCTAATTACATTTTATGAGACCCTAAAATGTTCTCAAATATTGAAGAAGATTTTATTCTCTCTGTATGAAGTATTTTCTAAGTGTAAAGCAGTTAATTTTCTCTTCACAAAATGTATGTAGTGTTTGCAGCAAACATGCCAGCATGTGTTAAAAATACAGTGATATGTCTGTGTAAGATGAGTATGCCTGCACAGGAGCAACATAGGAGAAGGCTGAATGACTGATTGTGTAGAATAACTGAATATGTAAAGCACTGATTATATATGTTAAATACTTGTATGAAGCTATATGTGTCAGAAGTTAGAATGAGTAACATATTATCAAGTTATTATCCTATCATAACAATGTATGTAAACACTTAGTTCCTTTGCATAAGTTGCATCTATACTTTGCTGACATAGACCTGTAACATCTCTGCTGACATGAGCTAGTGGGCTGAGAGCCAAGAATAACAGGACCCCTTAGACTAGAAACCTATTCAAAAATGGTCAAGAGTTAAAAAGAGACTTAGGGGTGTGTCAAATAATCCTGTATAAAAATTGTAACAAACACACTGAAAGTTCAGAAGGTGCAGGAGAGACTTCAGAAGGTGTCCAGGAGAGACTTCAGAATGCTCTGGGGTCTGCTCTGCTCTTTCTCGGCTTTATAATGGAGAATAAAGTCTATTTTCTGATATTCAAAACCTCCGGTCTGATAATTTCTAATTGATAAGAAGTCAAAATTTACCACAATATCATATTAGTTTTTGTGACTTATTGTGACTTACAATGTCATTATTGCATTGTTTAGGAGCAGTCAAAAGCTTTGTATTTGCTATAAAAATTTAAAGAGCCTAAATAAATAAATAAATAAATAAATCACTTGGTCTGTTGGAAATTTGAAAATTAATTTAATAAAATGGCATTTTCTTAGACCCCAAAAATTTACTCAAAGAATCAGAATCAGTTTTATTGCCAAGTGTACTTAAACACACAAGGATTTTGTTTTGCCTATAAGCTTCCAATGTACATGAAGTGACAACACAAAAATAAATATGAAAAAAGACGACAAACATTAAACAGAGATGCAGTTAGACAAAAAGCTCTGGATGTTGAATTGTATGTACAGATTTGTTATAAATATACAAGGTATAATGTGCTGTGTACAAGTAGGTATGAGCAAGTAGTGCACATGTTTATTGCACAGAAGGGGAATATTTAACTGTTCATGAGATATGGATGGCCTGAGGAAAGAAACTTTTGCTTATTGTGACTTCATTTTTAATTTGATTCATTTTTACAGAAAATGTGTCATGGCATTGTTTACGAACAGTCAAAGACATTGTTTTTGGTATAAATATATTCGAAGAGCAAAATAAATATTCAGATTCCCAAAATGGCGAGTCTAAACAGCAATAATCATTCAGTAAGAGTTTTAGTCAGCTTCTTTACTTCAAAAAATGCTTAAAGTTGCTTCTTTTGTTTTCCAATGAAAAAGCGCCAGACAGCTTGTGTAAATATTGTGCCCTTTAAGCTTTCATTATGCATTCTCTGGATCTGAAGGTCAAAGAGACCAGTTTTGATGGTTTTGCAGTGGTGTTAACCAGCCTCCAGGGCTGCCGCTTTAAACTCCAGAGACACGAACCGCTGATAGATTCTCATTCTGTCGCTAAACTGTAAGCAAAAAGCAGTCAGCGATTGATCCCAGACTCCCACAGCTGGCTGATTTAACACATATTTAGGGCTCTTCTCCCCCCAGATGTTCTTCCCGTGCTGGCGAGGATCCAGCTGGCGTCTGCAGCCGGGATTGGTTCTCTTGGCGGGTACCAGACCGCGGTTGGACGGGACCTTCCATAATTAAAAGCCTGTTATACCGGCAGGGGGGTTGATTGATTGCGCTTTTGGGTGTTGTGGCGAATCTAAAGACCGCACCGGGTGCGTCGCTCAGCTCCGCGAATAAATCAGCATTTAAAACAAACATTAGCGTTCGTCTCAATTAGCGGAGGCGCGGGTGGGTCACCTGCACGCTCTCAGCTGCAGGAGGACAAACCCCGACACACAACAACCATTAGACGACAGCCGCTTTTAATGAAACACTTTATATGTGTGATGTCAACAGGGATTTATCCTTTTGGCAAGGATGCAGGATGAGGCTCAAACTGTGCGATCAGGATCCAAAATGAACCATTTCTATACCTGCCAGTGGCATGTGGACTGAGAAATAGCTGTACATTTTACTTGCTTTGTTGCAGAAGGTAGATATTTTAGCCATACCTGTCAACACCCTGCTGAAAAATCTAGCTTAAACCAGCCTAGGCTGGTTTTAGCAGGTCGACCAGGCTGGTTTTAGAGGGGTTTTGGCCACTTCAAGGCTGGTTTCCAGCCATTTCCAGCCTGGTCTGGTCTGGTCAGCCTGGTCTCCCAGCAGGTCAGGCTGGGAGATGACCAGCTAAAACCAGCTTGACCAGCCTAGCCAACCTTTGAGTCCAGCCAAAATCAGCTATGTCAAGCTTAAACTAGACTGGTCAAGCTGGTTTTAGCTGGATTTGGCTGGTCATTTTCCAGCCTGACCAGCTAAGACCAGGCTGGAAATGGCTGGAAACCAGCCTGGAAATGGCCAAAACCCCTCTAAAACCAGGCTGGTCAACCAGCTAAAACCAGCCAACCAGCCTAGGCTGGTTTAAGCTGGATTTTTCAGCAGGGCATTGGGATGTGAAAATATGGTATATGCCCACCACCATAATAAGGGATTCCCCCGACCCCCTCCTCCTTTAAAAAAATCCCCAAATTACCAAATATGTTCATTTAAAGCTATTTCATTGTAAATAAATAGCTAAATGGTCAGTATTATGTTTTATTATTAATATTTACAAAAGAAAAAAATAGTACACACTAGCAGCAAATAAATTAGCACAGTACAGCTTATAAAAATTAACAGCTATTGTAAAGAAATAGAATCCAGTTATCAAATCTCCTTAACCTTTTCTTCACTGTATAACTTACGCATTCTGATTAAAGAGCAGCGAATTAATCTCTTATTTATTAAGATTTTTAAAACTTGATTGCATTAAATAACTGGTGTCACTTTAAAAATGCACAAATCTAAAATTATAATAAAAGCATTCGACTGCTTTCCTAACTTTTGATGCTCATTTAGAACGAAATTAGTTAAAGAAAGAAAAAAAACCCTACTAATATCAACATCATTAGATTTTATTCTTATTATTAATTATGTGTATATGTTTGTTTAAACAAGCACCCCAAACCCAGACTTTCGCTCCGCTTTAAATCGCGTGTACAGAATCTGTTTGGGAAATAGTGTCTATATATCACTATGGAGCGCGTCAGCTGACAGTCACGCACTGCTATATAACTGTTTTGAGGATTGCATATGAACGGGAGACGGCACCTGTAATAAAAAGAAAGGGAATCCTGCCGTTTTTATATTTATTCTAAAGTATTTTCAAGCCGAAATAAAGCGGAAGCACAGAACAGACTCAAATTTAAGAGCAAAGGGCGTCCTCTGGTGGTTTGGCGGTATGGGTTGTGTATAGGGAGGATCGGCTCTTTAATGTTTATTTGCCACCCTTCAGAGAAAGACTGAAAATACAGGGAAATACCTTTACTGGATGATAGCGAGATAGAACTGTAAAATATGGGAGAATCCCGGGAAAAACAGGAGGGTTGACAGGTATGTTTTTAGCCTGTGTAGATATTTTAGATTTATTGGTGTATATTTGCGCTGTGCTAATAATGGAATAGTTTCTACATCTAATTATAAGTCACAGTACATTGTTAAATAGTTAATCAAAGTGGAATTATTCTAGTGTGATTTTTAAGAAAAAGCATTTCTGATGCACTCCAAAAATGCTGGGTTGTTGTGACGCATTGTTAAACCTAATACTGGCAAACCTAAATTGTCATTTTTGTTCTTAATTAAATTGAAATTACTTTTTTAACCCAACAGTCCATATTTGACCCATAATTGAGTCATATGGCTCATTTCCAGTGACTAGTACAGTACGGTACAGGTTGGTACAGGTCACCTTTATAAAACTTGCTTTTCCACTGCCTAAAGGGCACCAAGAGTTGATCAGACGATGTCATTCTTGCTTGAGGAAATCACGCTCAAAGTAAAGCTGTACGGGTCATTTACATATCATACAAGAAGCACTTCTCACAAAACAGATGCTTTACACATATAAATACTTGTTCAGCACTAACCTTTCTATGAACATGATTTGAACTGCAGATCAACGATGGAATGAAATAGCCTACTGTAACGTCTGCGATTATATAAAAATAAATAAATGCAACATATATGAACACGAACAGACCCTTACAGTCTCTGATATGTTACCAATTACAGAAAAAAACTATTACAGAAAAACTACACACAGCATACATTTACTCCTTACTTGTGTTTAAAAACAACATGAAATATAGAATACAGTCAGAGCAAACCTCTCATCTGAATCTTTAATCTTAACCTGCACATGTAACCTCTGTTAGAGAGTCATTTCAAAATTACAAATCATGAATTTGAGTTCATCATAGTCCAAAAGGTGATGTCAATAGTTTAACATGGCAGTTTACACTAGGCATGTGAAAAAATGCTTTTAAGGTATACCGAGATTTGGAAAAGTCAAGGTTTTAAAACTGCCAACATTTTCTGCTATATTGTTCCTAAGATATGTGTAAGAAAATTTTTTACTATTAATTATTTTAGGACAACAGCATCTTCAGCAGAAAAGATCTCCAAAATGTTGTTTTAAATTGTAAAGAAATCAGTGTTTGTGAAACCGATGAAGTCAATGACTCATTTGAATCATTTAGCCTGACATGTTTACTGCTCCAAAATACTTTAAATATTTCTCAAAATAAAATATATTGTGTTCAAAGGGGGAAACAGTTTTAGTTTTTTTACCCAGACATTTAAAAAGAACAGATTTTAAAGAAGTAATCACATTACTGTGATACCGTGAAACCGTGACATTTTTATCCAATATTATCATACCATCAGAATCTTATACCGGTTCATCCCTAGTTTGTTTATGTTTTAGGTTGCTGAAAGAATCAATTGCTGCTCTGTTTTTTCCAGCTTCTTCTTTGTTTTTGTTTTTGTTTTTTGCACTTTATTCTCGCGTTTGTCCATTTCTGAAAGGATCAACGTCAGAAGCAGTTCAGTAATCACAAGAAGTTAGTAATTTCAAATATAGATGCGCTCACGAGCGCTTGCGAGCTCCCTGGGGAAAGTGAAACCTCTCACACTTTTAGAAGGCCTCCTAAAACTAAAACTGGACATGGCAGATCCTGTTCTTCTTGGCTTTGTGGCTGTACATCAAGACAACGACAAGGTTTATTTGAGCTAGGGTCAATCATGGCTCGTTATTATATGTACTGTATATAGCATTACGATGTTTTTAAAAATGGCGGTTCCTTTGTTTTTTTATTCTCCTGCTTGTGTATGCATGAGTGACGCTTCTCTGTAAATCAATAGAGTTCAGCTGCATTCCTATCTCTGCCTTTTGGAACCATTTTGCCGTGCAACCCTTTACAAAGGGCACCCAAAAAGTGGTATGGTACAGTTCGCTTTCATCTTTTATAGCAGCAACGGCCATAAAAGCACACAGAACCGTACCACTCAGGCCCCGTTTACACTAGTGCGTTTTAGTTTTAAAACGGCGTTGTAGAATGAAAACGATCCGCGTCCACACTCGCGTTTTACCCAGCGTTTCTGAACAGCTCTCCGTCCACACCAAAACGCTGAAAACGCACATCACGTGACCACACACACACACACTCTCGAGCAAGCGCTCCAGCATTTCTACCCAGATGAGAGCTCTGCTTGTCGGACTGCTCATCAAGCATCTCCCGCTGGATCTAATCTCACTATATTTGCTAAACGTGATATTTCATTCATGTTGTTGTCTTTATCTAACGACATAGGCCAATTCCCTGACTGTGGTCATTGGAATCTATTAAGTTACTTGTTCACGGGTAACATGTTTAGGTTAAGCGCAAAGATAAGTTAATGATTAATCCAGGTACATTGACTGATCGCTTGCCTTTATTTCCCACAATGTATAAACTTATTGTATGTTATACTTTTATAATTATCGATTATTAAAACTGATATTCAGCAAAAGAGAGGGTGCGTTTCGTATTTTCACTGAAATTGAAAGGAGGCAGTTGTTATCGGCTCCGTTTTGTTATAAATATGCACACAGTGAAGATGACGCTCATATATGCAGCACGGCGCCTCAACATTTCTGCTGTCTGTTAAGTTGCTAATATTAAAAAGAAAATAGGCAGTTCCTTAAATCATGTTTACATTTTATTGTTGAGAAAGTGAAACAACGTAGCCAAGGTGATGTGAATGAAGTTATAAAGTACACTGTTCCCTTTGAAGATTTACCCGTGTCCTCGGTATGTTGTCCATATCAAACTGAGAAGAAGAGATGCAGCCTTGATCAAACTTGCGAAGTCTTAACTTACAAGAAGAGGATGCGAGACTGAACTGTGTGTGGGCAACTTAATATTGAGGAAAAGCCCCAATCAGATAGGCGAACGTTTGCAGCCCCGCCTCCGTTTTCAGATGTCTCCGTCTTTCCCCATCCACACTGAGACGGAGCAGCAGCGTTTCAGAATGAAAACGGCCTCTCCAGCGTTTTCAAAAAGCTCCGTTTTCGGCACTCGAGAACTCCGGTGTAGTGTGGACGGATGGCGTAACCGTAGCAAAACTTATGCGTTTTCAAACTAAAACGCACTAGTGTAAACGGGGTCTCAGTGGAAACGGGCCAACAAAGGTCACAACTGACTGCTCTTATTTATCTGGAAACCATTCTTATATATTTTATGTTAAACCTTTTTTGTTGCATTATATTTGTTGGTTTAAACAGTTCAAACAAATACAGAATTGTGAATTTTCTTTCACCACCCTATGCGAAACACTTTATATATGTGATGTCAACAGGGATTTATCTTTTTGGCAGGGATGCAGGATGAGGCTCAAACAGAAACATCAGAATACAAACTGAACGTTTTCTACACCTGCCAATGACGTGTGGACTGAGAAGTGGAATAGCTGTACAATTTGTTGGGATAGATTTTATTCAAAATTAGATTTTTGTGCTGTAATGACAATGGAATTGTCACATTCACCAGCGATCTCTAACCACCAGAGGTCGCTGGAAAACATTCTCACTCATAGAACTACAAATGTGTTTGTAAATGGACTTCAACTTCATACATGCTCTTCGCCCACACACCTGCTTCCTCATTTAGCTTGATTACTTTCGCACACCTGAGAACTTTCAAAGACTGATTAACACACACTATTTAAGCCACACATTTACTCCTTCAGTTTGCCGAGTCTTGTTTACTGATAGTGACATTACAACGCGTTTCCTTTGTCTGCCTTTGCCGTGTTTTGATCCTTGCCTTGTTTATTTATTTAATTCTGTTTGCTGCCTGCCTCTGATCTCTCGCCTGTGTTTGACTACGATTCTGGACTGCCTGTATAGATCTGTTTGCACCTGTGTTGACCATCGCTTGCCTGACTTTGAATAAACTTGCATTTGGATCCTACCTTCTGTTGTTGGTGTCACTCCCCGTTGTTACAGGAATAGCTTTTTAGTTTTATAAAAAAAAAAGTCTCTTCTGCTCCAAATCTAGTCTACAGATTTGAATATAGTATTTAAAAGTAGTACTGCACTAGAACTTTACTTCTATGTCTTTGACACAATCTACATTGTAAAAGTGCTGTACAAATAAAGAGTTGAATTCGAATTTGATTTCTTCTGTAAGATTCATTTTTGAGAATCGTTACTTCAGTCTTCAGTGTCACATCATTCAGAAATTATTTAATTATGACGATTTTATGATAGATTCACTCTAAGGGTGCTTTCACATCTGCCTTATTTAGTTGGGTTGAATCTCACTAGAGTTTGTTGTCTCTCTTGGTGCGGTTCATTTGGGCAGGTGTGAATGCAGCAATCGTACTCGAGTGCGCACCAAAAGCGGACCAAAAAAAGCGCAACAAGGCCTGCTTGAAGAAAAGGTCTCGGTACGCTTTTAAACGAACCCTGGAGCGGTTCGTTTGTGGTGAGAATATGATCAGAACTAAAACAGACCCAAACTCAAAAAATACTGCGCCTTTTTGATTTACCCAGCTGCTGTAGGCCGATGCGCTGTGCATTATGGGATGTGGAGGAAAAATATTTGTTGGCAGCGCTTTACCAACAAAGAGAGAGAGGGGGAAAACATTACCTGATGGATCATTGGTAATATTTCCGCAAGATGACCATGTCGCAGTTTAGCTAAATTAATTCACGCTTCCTTCGCCCTCTGCAAGGCATTAAAACATTGTTTTTCAGCCGCGGCCGCGCTTCATTCTCGAAATGTATAGTTTGTCTAAAACAGGGGTACAATCAGTCAGTGCAGTCGTCCCTCCATAGTAAAAAGCGACATTTTGTGTCTGCCGGTTTGTTTACTTGCGGGAGTTCATGGGCATTTTCCCACACATGAATTTTGGCCAATCGAAAAGCAGTTTAGGAACTATGTTCAACAACATCTGACCAATGAGAGATGTGGATTTTGTCAGATGACTGCATTTTGGTTTGTTTCAACTGGTTCGGACCAAAGCCAGCAGTGTGAAAAGACGGCAGAAAATGCAACAATGTATTGTTGCGAGGCAGAGGGAAAACACCGACACAGTTGGATAAGTTTACAGACAAGTCCCCGGAGGGTGCTTTATTTACAACGTGCAGGGTGTGAATATGGTGCTCTTCTTAGAGGTGAGGTGCTCTGGTGCTCCGGGAAGTAGGTGAAGGACAGTGAGTAGTCGGGTGTAGGATCGTCACGAGCTGGAGTCTGCTGTGGAGGAGAGACAGAGAGACAAGCATTAGCGCAGGGAGTAATTAGTAGAATGAAGCTCGTCTTCCTCTGCCGTGGGCTTGGTTTATATGCCTCTCCGCTTGATGACGTCCAGCTGTGAGCGATCCGGTGCTGATGATGGTTCAGCTGGGTTGGATTAGCGACCAGGGAGACGTGGCATGTGTGTGCTCGCTACAGTATCATTTGTTGCCCTTGGTCCAGACCAAATGAACCGAACTACAGATGTCAAAGCACCCTAAAACAATGCCTGGTTATAACCCAACATTGGCTCAAATATGGACAAACACAACATTCCTTCATTTTTTCTTCGGCTCAGTCCCTTTTTTATCTGGGATTGCCACAGTGGAATGAACCACCAACTATTCCAGCATATGTTTTACACAGTGGATGGCCTTCCAGCTAAAACCCAGTACTTGGAAACACCCATACACTCACATTCACACACTACAGCCAATTTAGCTTTCCCAATTCACCTGTAGCGCATGTGTTTGGACTGTAAGGGAAACTGGAGCACCTGGAGGAAACACGCCAACACGGGGAGAACATGCAAACTCCACACAGAGATGCCAACTGGCCCAGCTGGGACACGAACCAGCAATCTTCTTGTTGATAGTGCTAACCGCTGAGCCACCATGCCAACATTGGGTTCATCGACTTTTTTCTCCGAAATTTAAGTGACACATTTTAAACCCAACAATTTGTCCATATTTGACCCAACATTGGGTTACAGCAACCCAGCATTTCATGGGCGTATTCTCAAAGTTGAAAACCTCTGTGCTGCTCCAGATTCTTAGATTAGGACGTTTATTACAGCATTGATTTGAAAAGTGTGAACTCGTGTAATATTACACATGCAGGCGACACCGTGGCTCAGCGGTTAGCACAGTGGTTTCACAGCACTTGCTGGTTCAAGTCCTGGCTGGGCTAGATGGTATTTCTGTGTGGAGTTTGCATGTTTTCCCGGTGTTGGCGTGGGTTTCCTCCTGGGTGCTGCGGTTTCAGTCTAAACACATGCGCTATAGATGAATTGAAACTAAATTGGTCATAGTGCATGTGCGTGAATGAGTGTGTATGGATGTTTCCCAGTACTTTATTGCAGCTGGACGGGCATCCGCTGTGTAAAACATTTGCTGGAATAATTGGTGGTTCATTCCGCTGGTGAATAAAGGGACTAAGCTGAAGTAAAATGATTGAATTATTTATGCATTTGCTGTCACTTTTGATCAGTTTAATGCATCTTTGCTGAGTAAAAGCCTTCATTTATTTTCAGATATATTCTAGACGAAGCTTAAACGTTTCACTTTGAGTTTTTTTTTCTTTTTTTTCCTTTGTTTTGTTCATTTGTGCATCTTCTTCTGTTTTTTCATCGGTGAGATGTTCTATTGACGTCAGTTGCTGGATGTGATCTGCTCTGGATTCGAATTAATTGAAGTGTGAACTCTTTTCTGGATTTGGATTGTCTCAACTTCCATCAGTGCGTGTCTAATTGTGAAGTTGGACTGGCGAGCCTCCCATTAAGTGGATTCTTTGGCTACACCTGTTGAAAAGATACAAAGTAAAACCTATTCAGCGTCATGGTAGGAGTGTAAATTTACAACACACTCACAAGTGCAACATCCTGGATCTCTGGAACTGAATTTGCAACCTAGTTGTTTTGCAAAAGAATCTTTTTGAAAGTTTATCACCTTTACTGGACTTTTGGAACATTTTGAAATGTTTTAAATGAATGTTTTATTTTCATTTTTATTTTATTTGTACATTGTCCCTTTAGAGTGTTCATTCGTTGCATTTTTTGAAGCTTTATAGAGAGAAGTTAATTGGTTTAAGAAGGGAAATCTTGATTATATGTTAAATAATAATACAATTTTAATATTGTATTATTAACTTACACTTATAAACCTTTAATATAGTATTGTTATTAGTATATTAGTATTATATTATTGTTATAATAGTAACCAAAATATAATATTAGCCCTTAACAATAGGAAAACAGAAAAATAACATAATATTAACTTACCTTATTAGTGATATAGCCATAAAACCCTGTGAAGAAAGAGAAGTGTTATTAGAGAGTGTAAATAAGATTGAGGTCATTAGATAAGTGTGAAAAAAACCTAGACTTTGTTTTATTTATTCATTTTACAATACAATCTTTTATTATTCTTACCTCTGTGTCCGAGTCCTTCACTGTTGTTGTATCTTCTCTCTCTTTAGTGGAATTTAGACTTCTGAGCATCTGGTCCATTGATTAAAAGCTTATAATACATTTGTGTATCGAGGGTTACATACCAAAACATTTCAGTTTGAGTTTTGTTGCGTTATTCACTGATGTTTTGCATGTCTTGCATCCTGCATCACTGAGGGTCAGCCTATCATTCTCACAGTTCAGTGTAAGCTGTATACTGCCTTGCCAACTGTGGGATAGCTGTTTAATGTATTTGCCAAGGCTAGTTTTTACTTGTGTTTTTCTTGGCAAATGTTGTTTTGGACCCTGTGTTCAGTGCACTGAAAAGAACAACACACGAGTATTAAATGAATGCTTTCGTTAAAAGCGTTGCTTTCAGTTTTGCATTGTTCGGATGCATCCACTGTACATTTCCAGACCATTTTCAGATTAGATTAGATTCAACTTTATTGTCATTACACATGCACAAGTACAAGGCAACAAAATGCAGTTTAGGTCTAGCCAGCAGTGCAAGTGCAGGATACTGTAAAAAATGGCCGTGATTTCAACGGTAAAAAAACTGTAAAAATGCTACAGAACAAATCCGTAACCTGGTTAACAGTATGTTTCCTTAATATATACGGCGAATAACCGTAAATTGACTTTCCCAGAATTCCCTGCATGGCACATCACTTTTTATGCATTTGGTTGACATTAATATGGATCTTTTTAGTTGTTTCCCCATCAGTTTTGTACATTAGAGATTTATGTTACATCTAATGTTGATAAACAATGTTTATTTAATGACTTTAATTTTATGCGTGTCACCATACTGGTGTTTAGTAGCTGTGTAGATGACACTGAGCACCTTCTATATGCTGATACTCTTTTCTGCTTGTGGGAGAAGTTGATTGTGATGAGCATTGGCTCATTATGTCACTTCCTCATCACCACCTGCATGTGGGTGTGCTAACGTGTCTAACTGTGTAACAAAAGATGTGTAGATAATGATTATTAAAAATATAGACATATTACCTCTATAAATTAATAAAATACGGTAATTTCCCGTAAAAATGAAAAATTACGGTAAAGTACCGGCAACCACAGCTGCCGTTTTTTAACCGTACATTTTACTGATTTATTTACAGTGTATTAGTTATAAAGTGCAGTTATAGAAAAACGATGGTGATATTTACGGATGGATGTACTATGAACATTATATACGGGTTGTATTAGCTATGAACTGAGATTTACAATAGATGAATATATGTACAGGTAAAGGTCTACTGTATATGACAGACGGCACAATCCGATTAAAAACATGATGCTGTCACGTGACATAAAAGATGAGGAACCCAATTGCAAGAAAAACAAAGTCTTTTAATATAGTTCTCACAAATAGACAGATAATTGGTGAGTGGCTGGAGGCACTGAACAGGTGAATAATATAGTGGTGGTCTGGTTCGGCAGCACTGATCAAATGTTCATAAACTCATCAACAGAGCAGATAAAACATTCGTCATAAAAGAGACCGGGATGTCTCAGATGTACTTCATCAACAGAGCGGATCACACATTCATCAGGAAGAAACAGGAAGCATCAGATACTGCAACATGGAATATAACCAGACCACTCACCACCAGCGAAGAGAGGAGCCTGACAAAACACAAAGAACCGTGAGCAAAACAACGAACTGACAACGTGAGACAGGAACGCTGAACATTTATAGGCACAACAAATGTGCTACACCTGTAGCGCGCTGATTATCAGCCGAGCGGCGCTACGGAACAGTTCCGGTAACAAAGATCATGTGACCGCTCAGCTGATGACATGAAAACAAACACCCACTGACAGCCACGCGACACCCACACAAACACAGAGAGAGAAAGGCACACATACTTAGAAACACGTATCATAATAATGAACTGTCACACAACGCAGACACTTCAAATAAGGAGCAGATGAATCCACAACCGTGACATTACCCTCTCCCCTAGGGACGCCTCCTGGCGTCCCCAGACGAGCCTACCTGGCGATTGTAATCATCGATAAGAGAGTGGTCCAGTATGTCCCCGGCTGGAACCCAACTTCTCTCCTCCGGACCGTAACCTTCCCAGTCCACCAAGTACTGAAATCCTCGTCCCCTCCGTCTAGAGTCCAGAATGCGCTTAACCGAATAAGCAGTCTCCCCATCTACGAGACGCGGCGGGGGGGGAACTGGAGTGTGCGGATTAATTGCCGTATGAAAAACGGGCTTTACTTTGGATACATGAAATACGGGATGAATTCTCCTGTACGCTGGAGGTAATTTGAGGCGGATTGCCACTGGACTAATGATTTTAGTGACAATAAAAGGGCCAATAAATTTAGGAGCTAACTTATTGCAAACGGTGCGGAGAGGAATGTTTTTAGAAGAAAGCCACACTTTTTGACCGACAACGTAAACGGGAGGCTTAGACCGGTGGCGATCGGCTTTAGCCTTGGTGCGCGTCCCCACTCGGAGGAGGGTCTGTCTGGCCCTGTTCCAAGTGCGACGGCACCTCTGGACAAAGGCGTGAACAGAGGGAACCGCGACTTCGGATTCCAGACTGGGAAAAACTGGTGGCTGGTAACCTAGACTACACTGAAACGGAGAAAGGCCCGTGGACGACACTGGTAACGAATTATGTGCGTACTCCACCCACGAAAGTTGCTGACTCCAGGAGGAGGGATTCTGCGAGACCAAACATCGCAATGTGCGCTCAAGATCCTGATTGGCTCTCTCGGTCTGGCCGTTACTCTGGGGATGAAAACCAGAAGAAAGACTAACAGTGGCCCCCAATAAACGGCAGAATTCTCTCCAGAATCTAGAGACAAACTGAGGCCCCCTGTCAGAAACCACGTCCATCGGGAGGCCATGAATGCGAAAGACATGATCAATGACAGCAATCGCTGTCTCTCTGGCTGATGGTAATTTGGGCAGAGAGATAAAATGAGCAGCCTTCGAGAACCTGTCCACCACGGTCAAAACTACCGTGTTACCGTTAGAGGATGGAAGACCCGTAACAAAATCTAGCGAGATGTGTGACCAGGGTCTTGAAGGTACTGACAGCGGTTGAAGGAGCCCAGCAGGTGGGCGATTGGAAGACTTAGAAACCGCACAGACAGAGCAAGCCAATACAAAATCGCGCACATCACGAGCCATAGTTGGCCACCAGAATCGTTGTTTGATAACGAATAACGTGCGACTCACCCCTGGGTGACAAGCTACCTTGGAGGAATGACCCCACCGGACAACGTCGGACCGTAATTCCTCCGGCACGAATAACCGACTCGGTGGGCATCCGATCGGGGGCGTTACCCCATTCAAGGCTGTGCGAACCCTCGACTCGATCTCCCAGGAAATGTTCGCTACAACAATCCCCTGAGGAAGCACAGGATCAGGTGATGACGTGCGATCCGACGGGTCGAAAAGACGTGATAATGCGTCAGGTTTGATGTTTTTGGAGCCTGGTCTGTAAGAGATCGTAAAATTAAACCGTCCGAAAAATAATGCCCACCGAGCCTGCCTGGAGTTTAATCTTTTAGCGGATCTAATATATTCAAGATTCTTATGATCAGTCCAGACGATAAAGGGCACCCCCGAGCCCTCTAACCAATGACGCCACTCCTCCAAAGCAAGTTTGACGGCCAACAACTCTCGATTACCAATGTCGTAATTTCTTTCAGCAGGAGATAATCGATGAGAGAAATACGCGCAAGGATGGATCTTGCCATCCGAGGAGGAGCGCTGGGACAGAATGGCTCCGACCCCAACCTCAGACGCATCGACCTCCACCACAAACTGCCGGGAAGGATCAGGGGCAATGAGGATCGGGGCTGAAACGAAGCAGCCTTTTAGTTTGGAAAAGGCAGCTTCAGCTGCACTGGACCACCTGAACGGCATCTTGGAGGAGGTCAAGGAAGTCAGAGGTGCGGCGAGCTGGCTGAAATTGCGAATAAAACGCCGGTAAAAATTGGCAAAGCCCAGAAACCTCTGCAGGGCCTTACGGGAATCTGGGGTTGGCCAATCTACCACAGCCTGAATCTTCTCTGGATCCATGCGCATCCCCTCGACTGACACAATATGTCCCAAGAACTGAACCGACTGTGCATGAAAAACGCATTTCTCCGCCTTGACATAAAGCCCATTCTCTAACAGCCTCTGCAACACTCGCCTGACGTGTTGAACGTGTTCCTGGAGAGAGTGAGAAAAAATCAGAATGTCATCCAGGTAGACATAAATAAACTGATCTATCATATCTCTCAACACGTCATTGACGAGTGCCTGGAAAACAGCCGGAGCGTTGGAAAGGCCGAAGGGCAGAACGCAGTACTCAAAATGCCCTCTAGGGGTGTTAAACGCTGTTTTCCACTCATCCCCGGGTCTTATGCGAACCAAATGATAAGCATTGCGGAGATCTAACTTTGTGAAAAAGTTCGCCCCCTGCAGGCGCTCGAAGGCCGAAGACATCAACGGCAAAGGGTAGGTATTCTTAACCGTGATGCTGTTCAACCCTCGATAGTCAATGCATGGGCGAAGGGAACCATCCTTCTTTTTCACAAAAAAAAATCCCGCTCCCGCCGGTGAAGAAGACGGGCGGATGATCTTGGCTGCTAGAGAATCAGAAATATATTTCTCCATGGCCTCCCTCTCTGGAACAGACAGTGAATATAACTTGCCCTTGGGCGGAGACGTACCTGGCAATAAGTCTATAGCACAGTCATAGGGACGGTGAGGAGGTAGAGAAGCAGCCCGGGACTTACTGAACACTCTCTTCAGGTCATGGTACTCACGGGGCACGTTTGACAGATCCACCTGCTCCTCCTGAAACACAGAACAAGGAACAGTGGAACAAGCAGACAATAAACAAGACTTATGACAACTCTCACTCCATGAAAAAACTGCACTGTGGCCCCAGTTAATGTGGGGCTTGTGTAGGACCAACCACGGATGTCCCAAAATGACAGGATTATTAACAGATTTAGTAAGAAAGAAAGAAATGCTTTCAGTATGATTTCCTGAAGTGACAAGTCTAATAGGAGCTGTGATGTGTGTGATGGTTGGAAGAGATAATCCGCTAAGTGCTTGGACTGCTATGGGTGAGGAAAGAGGAGAGAAAGGAATTTTTAACTCATTAACTAAATCAGAGTCAATAAAGTTCCCTTCAGCTCCTGAATCAATGAGCGCATAACAGGAATGAAAACTTGAATTAAATCCCAACTTAATGGGTAGAGATGTGGTATTGGGAGAGTCCTTTCCAGTCATAATCTCTCCCACCAAAAAACGCTTACCATTAGGTGAATTATTGTTCTTGACCGTGCATAAGGCTGCAAAATGCCCTGCAACCCCACAGTACATACACAAACCACTTGTGCGTCGGCGGTGTTTCTCCTCCGCTGAGAGGCGAAATCCTCCCATTTGTTTGGGCTCGGATTCTGGAACAGGAAGTGTAGCCTCCGAACAACCGGTCTGTGAAGCCAAACATTGTGAACGAAGCTCTCTGTGGGCACTCCTGCGCTGAAGGCGATTGTCCACCCTGCTCGCCTCAGTGGGAAAAGATGAGGGCTGGAGTGATATAAAAAGATCACATTTGGTAATGAAGGATCTGCATAAATGGGGTTCACCTGAATAACTTTGTGGTGGTGGTAGTCGTGGTTCGGAGGTCCGTGAACTCTCATTAAAAACAGGACTGGGTGGTAGTTTGACTGGAGACACTGACAACGTGGATCCGGCTTGGAGACCCGAACTGAGTTGCTGAACTTGATTAGACAGCTCGGTGATTTGATTAAAAAGTGCTTGGATGGTCTGGCTGGAAACCTCCATACTTGCTGGGTTCAAATCTGGTCAGTTCGTTCTGTCACGTGACATAAAAGATGAGGAACCCAATTGCAAGAAAAACAAAGTCTTTTAATATAGTTCTCACAAATAGACAGATAATTGGTGAGTGGCTGGAGGCACTGAACAGGTGAATAATATAGTGGTGGTCTGGTTCGGCAGCACTGATCAAATGTTCATAAACTCATCAACAGAGCAGATAAAACATTCGTCATAAAAGAGACCGGGATGTCTCAGATGTACTTCATCAACAGAGCGGATCACACATTCATCAGGAAGAAACAGGAAGCATCAGATACTGCAACATGGAATATAACCAGACCACTCACCACCAGCGAAGAGAGGAGCCTGACAAAACACAAAGAACCGTGAGCAAAACAACGAACTGACAACGTGAGACAGGAACGCTGAACATTTATAGGCACAACAAATGTGCTACACCTGTAGCGCGCTGATTATCAGCCGAGCGGCGCTACGGAACAGTTCCGGTAACAAAGATCATGTGACCGCTCAGCTGATGACATGAAAACAAACACCCACTGACAGCCACGCGACACCCACACAAACACAGAGAGAGAAAGGCACACATACTTAGAAACACGTATCATAATAATGAACTGTCACACAACGCAGACACTTCAAATAAGGAGCAGATGAATCCACAACCGTGACAGATGCTTGCTATGAACTATAAGCTACATTATTTGAGCATTCGTTCAGACATCAATAGGATCTGTTGTGTTGCAGCTTGTTTCCTTTTCAATATTAAGATTTTTCTTTGAAATCTGTACTAGGCTACACTAATCGTTGGTAAAATAATCAGCCTTGTAGCAAAGCCTGAGGTTTGACGCAGACACTAAACCATCTGAGGCCAGTTTTACTTAATAAACATTCCTTTGCCGATAATCATCAGCAGTGCGACGGAGAAACATGAGTTTCAACACTTGAATATTCATCTGTGCTTCTAATGCCTTATAATAGGCTACCTTCCTGGCTTTTGTTGGCTTATAAATTACAGATTATAGGAAGATCGCATTTAGATCGGTACCAGTTGGCCGAGACCCGATCCAGCAAAAGTATACGGTATCAAGTGAAGTTTATGTATAAACAAATATCGAGAGGATCACGTGCTTATGATTGCTAGCAGCTGACCCGCATTATCTAATTCACTACGATCCAATCAGATGACTCCTAAACTACTATAAATACTCTGGCGTTTATTCCACTGCTATCTTCGTTTTGAAGAGTCCCCCCTTCCTCCCCTACTCCTCCTTCTTAGACGGGTGACACGGTGGCCCAGTGCCTAGCACTGTCGCCTCACAGCAAGAATGTCTCTGGTTCCTGGCTTTACCAAAACTAGCAGACATTTCTGTGTGGAGTTTGCACTTCTCCCCGTGCTCACGTGGGTTTCCCCCGGGTTCCTCCCACCGCCTAAAAACATGCAATTAAGTCAATTGAACAATCCAAATGGTCAACATAGACACGCTTCTAGTTAGTAATTAATGTCAAGAGCATTCACTTGCTTCAGCAGGGGAGTTCTCGAGATCTACCTAAGCTCAAACTCCCCTCCCGCCTTGCAACGGGAGGGAGCCATGGGCTCGAGGATCTCATGAGCTCAGGGCTCTCTCTCGGGACAGCATGCCAAACAAGCTTTTATAATTAATCATCAGCTAAGTGTGAACTCTTGAAACCAGTATCCAATCCAAGTATCAGGATCTGTGCATCCCTACTCCTTTTATTAAAGTTTAAGTGACTAGTATATTCAGCTGTATATCTCCAGATTGTTGTGCTGCAATGATAGCTGACCTGAAAGAGAATGCTGACAGGAGAAGACAGATAATACTAATGTCACCTTGCATTGCACTATGCGATGTTGGCTGACGTTTCAGATCATTGGAAATCAATCTGCCAGACTTTTCAAGCCTTATTGTCAACATGCTTCTGATTATATTGCAAAAATTAGAAAACCAGCTTTACATTTAATGGAATAGGGGAACAAAAGCCAATGCAAGTGTCTCTGTGTGTGTACTGTATGCATTACATCATCCCTCTCTCATTGTTTTGACACATGCGAGACAATTGAGATGCGCTCAAAGTTGGTCTTGTGCAAATCGTTCAGCAATGCAATAACACTGTATTAGCTTTTTCTTCTTCAGTGCTTAATAAAGCATCTTCATATGTTGATGTGTTTTTAATGATGCTTTATTGTTGTCATTTAGCATGCAAATATAACACACACATCCAGTGCAGGCTTATGATGTGGTTACGGTTCTGTTGATGTTCATCTTGCAATGAGAGATAAAAGCATTCATTCAATCATCAAAGGGCGAGGCAGTGGCGCAGTAAGTAGTGCTGTCGCTGTAGTGGTTGGGTCGCTGGTTCGAACCTCAGCTCAGTTGGCGTTTCTGTGTGGAGTTTGCATGTTCTTCCTGCCTTCACATGGGTTTCCTCCGGGTGCTCCGGTTTTCCCCACAGTCATGTGGTACAGGTGAATTGGGTAGGCTAAATTGTCCGTTGGGTATAAGTGTGTGTGTGTGAATGTGTGTGGATGTTTCCCAGAGATGGGTTGCGGCTGGAAGGGCATCCGCTGCGTAAAAACGTTGGCGGTTCATTCCGCTGTGGCGACCCCGGATTAATAAAGGGACTAAGCCGACAAGAAAATTAATGAATGAATCAATCATCAAAACCAAATTAATATATGAGCAGTAGGAGTAGCAGTGTGATATGATTGTATATCGGCAGTGCTGGGCTTGAGGCAGCAGGCATAGTTCCTTAGTGACCCAGCAGTGCCGATATATTTCACTGCTACGAGTGTGATATTCTGTTTATACAACAGTTTGTCGGCATAATTGTGTATATAAAAAAGAAAATCAAACACGGAGAGTCTCAAAAACCCTTTTATACGAGGAACTACATTCTTCCGCCATGCATTCACATTTGCAACTGATGCTTAGAAATGTTGTTCATTCACTAACGTTACTTTAGAGCTAGTGTGTGAATGATTCTCTAGCGTAATGTTTAAAGTGATGACAAAACAGCTGATTTTGCTCACATTTTAAGATTATAAAGCTGAACGGCATGAAATGTCATCAGTCTACAGAGATTTCCCAGGATTTCTCTGTTGCAGTCTAAAGATCACAATAATTAACCCTGAAAAGCCAAAGCAAAGGAAGCACTATCATATTACTATGGTATAAATACAGCACTACAAAATACAAAAGAAAGAGATCGACTTAGAATGTCACTTACCTGTTTTATAAGGATTTGATCAGCTGTAGTTTCAAATTTACGATGTGTACATCCTCGCTACAACATACCGTTAACGCTAAAAACTGTGCATGTAATAGATTAATTTTAACAAATTAAAACACTTACATGATGTGGAT
>NC_141043.1:46440000-46455000 GCF_052040795.2 Danio rerio | reverse complement strand
ACCTCTAGTTTGGAAAAAGTCAGGAAAGTGGGTGTGTCTAGCTTTGTTTGGGTGGGAGTTTCGGGGGAGGAAAAATGGGCAGGGTTTAAATAAAAATGGGAGTTGCCATTTGGGCACGCACTTCTGACCGAGTACAAACAAACACACACAGGGGAGACAGTGTGTTTAATGATGGTGGGATTTTTGATACCGCATGTAGTATAAGAGAAAAAAGCCTCTGCATTTCTCAGTAACTTAGATGTACTTAGGAGGTCAGAAAGCCGTGTGTGTGTAGACTATCCTGTCACAAAATGCGGCGAAAAATCAACACGACAATCGGCAAAAGTTTGATTAGTGTTCACGTATTTACACTCAGAGAGCAGCATTTACAGCGGACCTTTCAATATTGTAGTGATATTAACGTACTGTAAACTAAGTAACTTAGAAATCATTTTGACTAAGGTCTGTTTTTAAAAACTGAAAGAGTACAGCTGACCATACCAACTATAACTTTGCATCTGAATGAACAAAGAAAAGGCTCTGATCGCACACACTTACCGAATCTTTAGACAGGATAATCAACACATACTGGAGCTGTGTCTTTTTTAAAGGAGACAAGCAGCAAATCCAGATCTCACCATAGATGAGAAATGCTTTGAGTAAAAAATGTTCCAAACAAACGCATTGCGTCGCGTCACGTCTATGGATCCACATGTGAGTCCAGCAGCGCTCTCATAGAGAGAAAATTAAAACAAAACCTTCACATTACAAAAACAATACTGGCGACCTGAATGTCCAAACAATTGTTATTCTTTTCCCACAACTTTTGGCAACACGATGTGTGTTGTCTCTGCCGCCTGAACACTGTTTCAGGTACAGTCTATGAAAGCTAGCATGCATATTAATGAAGTTGCAGCGCATTCATAATGGAGCGCGCTGATTGGTTTGAACCAAGCCTTACTCATGAATGAACGCAACGCACTCAGAGACGTAATACGGGACGCCTTGGTACAGAAGTCCAGTCCACACGCTGGAACACACGCTATTATCTCATGGCCGTGACGCAGCTTCAAAAATTTGTTTCAAACCGGAAGTACGAATGTGTTCGAAATAGCGCAAAAACTACCAATTTTCACTTTTTAGTGAGATATATGAGTCCTAATAGTATTTTTAGCTGTGTGGGACACATATACGACTGTCAACAGCTCAAAAAATGTGGTTTGGTGTTTCGTGACCCTTTAAGAGTAGAAGCGTCCATACTCCAACCGCTGATATTGCCTACTATGCATTGCGCTTTGGACGTGAATTGGATTAGAACTACAAATGGGTGTGGAAAGTGTAAATAAACTACAAACACAATGGACGCACGAGACCAGCAGTCAAGTAGAGCGGCTTCGGTAAAGATGTTTGAATGACTGTTAGTCAATATCTAGCCCACTGGAAAACTTTTAAATCACATTATCTGTGATATATTTCATCTCCAACAACAATACTGAACTTGTATAAAGATGTGTTTGGACGTGTGAATGCATAATTACCCAAAGACCTAACGAGATTTCTCTGCATGGAAGACTCGTGAATGGCAGTTTAACCGCTAACACTTTATAATAACTACACCCTATGAACCATTTATTAAGCATTAGCAGATAGTGAATTCATTATCTGTTTAGCATTAACTCCACATTAATAAACGTTTGAAAGCAGTTTATGAATACAGATACAAATGCTGCATTCTTGACTCTTGACCACATTTATAATGGGCTTAAGAATTGTACTTTCATACTTTGTTAATGATTTATTTTTCATTACTAAATTATTTCATTATTTACAAACCAGGTATATTCAAGAGTAGTTGGAAGTTTTTAACCCTTGTGTGGTGTTCGTATTTTGGTTACTCAGGCAGTGTTTATGGGTCTGGTGGACCCGCTAGAGTTTTGGCTTTCCAAATTAACACCATCAAACAATTGTATGTTAAACTTCTCAACAAATGCTTACTTCATCCTAATTAAAAGCCAAAAGCACAGCAAACATGATTAATGTTTCCCCTTTATCTTTGTTAGATCATATTAATCAATTAATGTGCTTCTCGTCTTTTTATTACAGGATTATTTATTATTATTATTATTATTATTAATGTTATCAAAAAAATTAAACCCACAGATTTGTTTTTTCGTGTTGTTCCCACCATGGTCATGGACATCATCATCTTCATAAGCTCCTCTCTCTCTTCCACAATCAATTGCAAGGCCCTCGCAGCAGATAATCTTTTGGCCATCTTGATCAGTTGTGATAAGGAACCACACTGGCAAAGTCTTATTTATAGTATTATGCCCCTAATTCGCTGATGGGACAGGGTATGAGAAAATAAAGCTTGGTTCCCGCAAGAGAGAGGGTAAAATGTGCGTGAATGTAAGAGCAGACAGTGTTGATTGTTGAATTTGTTACAATGTTGCAACTTTGTGCGGAAGGGGAAGAAAAAAGCAGCACCTACACTTTCAAGACTTTTATTAGACCTGGGCCTAGTGGACCCGAACACCTTGTAGGTAATGTAAATGTGTGGGGGGAGGTACATTATGCGGTCGTTGAAAATTTGTTCTGATATATGTACTTCACAGAAAATAAGCCAAAGACAATGAATTCAGGTTGAAAAAAAAAATTCATTGTTTAATTTTTCTTTTGAAAAAACCTGAAAATGGGTCTCACAGACCCGAACACAATACAAGGGTTAAGATCATTCAGAATGAGTTACTGTAGTAAATGATTAATAAACTATTGAAATTAACATTTATATATCCTATCATTCAGGCATATAGTCATAATAAATGCTTTATTAACTCAACTTCATCCAGTTTTGTGACCTAAAGTGAGGACAACTCATGCTTAATAAATCCCTTATAAATGTCAAATGAAGGCTTGGTATCAAATGAACATCAAAGGCTCTATTTTGACGGTCCATGCGCAGAGCGCAAAACGCAGGGCGCAAACGCTTTCAGGGCGTGTCAGGACGCGTTTTTGCTAATTTAAGGACGGGAAATCTGTCTTGCGCTTCGGCGCATGGTCTAAAAGTGTTGAGTTTATTTTCTTAATGAGTTATAGGTGTGTTTTGAGAATAAACCAATTAGAGTCTCATCTCCCATTCCCTTTAAGAGCCAGCTGTGTCGGCCAAGAGCGCATTCACTATTTACAGGACGTAAAGTAAGTCTAAGTGGAAAAAATGAGCATTTCACAAGGAAACAGTAAACAGTTTTTTAACAGAAAACTGTTAAACAGAGCATCTACTGCGTGAGAATGAGAGATAATGGATCTACTTTCACATTCGCTCTTGGATAGGGAAACCTTTACGCACAGACATCAATTAGTCTATAAATAAATACTTTTGTTTGTTAAGCGCAAATATTTGTTTCAAAACTGTTTCTAAATTCAGTTCTAATTTCCAGCAAACGAATAAATGAACAATAACAAAGTGTGCTCAAAAACCTGAGTTATATCCTAAAACACATGCTGTACCCCATATGGTTTAAAACCTGACAGGTGGACAAATCTAAGCTTGTTATAATAAAACAAATATAAATATGGATATAATAAATAACACTGCTAATAATAATAACATTATACAAAAGCAAATTGTTATGAATGAACTGAAAAAGCCTCCCGAGATGAAGAAGACAGAAAAGCAGTGATTTTTCATATTTATGTAGGCTAGAAAATAATATGTTTTGTAATATTTCAATCCTTTATATTTATATCCTATATCTATTCTTATTATATCCTATATAAATCCTTAATATTGACATTTTTCATATGTAAAGATATTTGCCTATTGCTCTCTTGTGTGTATTAAGCAGTGTGTAAGCGAGGCGCAACTCTGCGCTGGAGTTTAGACCGGGTTAGTTCTGGTCTAATGAAAAATCTATTATAGTTTCTCAAAATAGCAACGCGCCAGCGGTCCGCCTCAGAACGCCTTCCTTTTTAGACCAGAACACCTATGGGCGCACATATGAGCGCTAATGCATTTGCTATTTAAACAGCGTAGCGCAACGCCTCAAAACGACTCTTGCGCCAAGCTGAAACTACCAAAAGACTATTGCGTCACGCCTTGCGCCCCACTGCGCCGGGTGTATGATAGGGCCCCAAATATTTGCGATCTTATCTAAAAAGTAAAATTACTGTAAAGTTTAAACATTGCTGAATAACAGAAGTGTCAAAATACGACATAAAATATTGGGTGCTCAAGTGATCGAGATGTAAGCGAGAGAATACGGCCATTTTCAAAATAAAAGACTATTCAAAACAAAAGATGGTTCAGACTCAAATGATAAATAAATTGGAAATAATTAACGATTTCTTGTGCGGCCCGGTACCAATTGATCCACGGAACAGTGGTTGAGGACCACTGAGCTCGGAGATAAAATGAACTAAGGCAACATGGTCATTCTTCTAATTGTCCACTGCTAAGAAATTATCAAAATATGATGCGACTCCCCACAGAGCTCGCTGAGGCCCCCTTGTGGGCCAGGACCCCCTTGTTGGTAACCGATAGAGGGTTAAGTTCTAAATATATATATATAAACTTTATATATTTAAAGTTGGAACCACTATTGGACATTGTTGCCATATGGCAACATATCATAATGTTCCCTAAATTTTTTTTTACAATTTTTATTTTAAAGCACTTTAAGTTAAGCCATTCTAAGAAAAGAAAAACAGTCAAATATTTTTTTTATAGATCTATTATATTGTGTGCAGTAGAGGGTTAGGTAAATGAAATAAAATGTATAATGTCATACACTTTGAGGCAAAAAAGACTAAATTCTTAAACATGGGTGCATTTTGAAAAAAGATGATCAATCGATTCAACACTTAAATTACAGAAACTATCACCTAAAAATCACCAAATTTTCCTGTAAACATGTGTTTGAGGTACATATCGTGCATTATTGTTAAATATAATAATTCTTTTACTGTTAGAGACCACCTCAGGGGACGTTTTGTACCCCTGCAGCTATAATGACGCCATTTCCCTGGATAATTAATTAGTTTCTGAGCATAAAAGATGCTGCGTGCGGTAATACCAGATGTTTGTTCTATTTACTGCTGCAGTTGAAAAAGCCAGCAGTCTGTTGGGGTATTCCTAATTGTGTAATTGCGCCTTAGGCGGTAGAGATGACGAATGCTCCTTTGAATATCGGCCCCCCGGAAGGGCCCTTATCGCATTATGAAGACGTGAGCACAAGCAGCGCTCGAGTTAAAGCTCATTTGTTTGGCCTCGCTGCATTAGCTGCACTATAACGGCCAAACTTTCAGAGTTGGGAGAAGAGTACGGCAATGTTAAGAAGGGAAAAAGTTCATGTTTGGTGCTCAGGGAAAAAGTCACTTTTATTTTGGATAGGATGAGTACCTAAATGTTCACTTATTTAAGTGGACTTTGCACAGCTTTAAAAGGTTTGCATTTGCCATTACATTAAATACATTGTACAATATGGTGCTTTTAATAATAATAATAATAATAATTCATTTTATTTGTAAATGGCGCCTTTCTAGACACCCAAGGTCACCTTACAATAAGCATCAGCAGACATGCTAAACAAATTAAACATTACTAAAAACAATCATCGACCAAACAAGTTAAAACAGGAGATTTTTAAAGCAATAAAGGGGATTTTAATTTCAACATGTGCATTGAACATCTACATATAACTGGATTCACAATAGCAGTGATGGCAGCATGCCCACTGTGTGGTGTGTACTTCAGTATAACATCATTGCATTGAGTGAATAGCAATGCTAAAGAATGGCCCTCTTCAGGTATTATAGTCCTCATTGATCAAAATAAAAAGATTGAAATGACTTCCAGTTCATTAGTCACAACTGAAAATGAAACCCTTGCATTTGGGGATACAGCCAAATACCAATGACTGTGTTTCCATCCAAAGATGCGACTTAGATTTATGCACAAAACTGGGATACTGCATAAAACATTTTTAAATAAAATAATCCATACTTTTTGACAAACTGGCCCCAATATCAGACAGAAAAATGTAGTTTTGTGTCTTGAAAAATATAACAGTAAATACTGTTGAAATGTCTTTTTCAGACTTCAACAGAGTGTCAAAATCTTGATGGTTCTGTGGGTCTCGTCCATCAAATCTGAGCTTTATTTCGTATTCTCTATTGGATTGGAGTCAGGTGATTGGCTGGGCCATTCTATTTTTGACCCAACTATTTTAATAAAGTGGTAAAACGGATAAAAGACACTCAACACTGAGAGGTTATTTAATTAAAAAAACAAAACAAAAAAAAGACAATATTATTGCATTAGAGCTTGAATAAACTTTATAATGCAAAAACAACATGAAAGTTAAATCAGTCAGTTAAATCAGTTGACTGTTAAAATCTAATTTTTTTTAACCTAACTGGTTGAGTTGCTAAATAAATAACCTAATAAAGGTTAAAAAATAACCCAACAAAGCAACAAACATTAACCCAACTGGTTGAATGATTAATAAATAACCCAATAAAGGGTAAAAATAACCCAACAAAGCAACAAACATTAACCCAACTGGTTGAATGATTAATAAATAACCCAATAAAGGTTAAAAATAACCCAACAAAGCACCACACATTAACCCAACTGGTCGAATTATTAATAAATAACCCAATAAAGGTTAAAAATAACCCAACAAAGCACCACACATTAACCCAACTGGCTGAATTATTAATAAATAACCAAATAAAGGTTAAAATTAACCCAACAAAGCACCACACATTAACCCAACTGGTTGAATTATTAATAAATAACCCAATAAAGGTTAAAAATAACCCAACAAAGCACCACTCATTAACCCAACTGGTTGAATTATTAATAAATAACCAAATAAAGGTAAAAAATAACCCAACAAAGCACCAAATATTATTTACTCAACCATTGGGTTAAATAAATAACCCAACGTTTTTTAGAGTGTAGATGTTGGACTGAAACAGCTGATATTCATTTACACTGAGGAAGGGCAGAGGGTTGCTGAAGAACTACTGAAAGATTATAGCTGCTGTCTGGGCTTTCACTGCCGGACTACACCTCCCTTTCTTCATGTGTTCAATACTTTTCCCTGCGTCATTTCATTTTATTAACTTGATTTGTAAACTAATTAGATTTGTTGTCTTTGCGTCTATGGATGTCTTTGGATGTTGCCAACACCCAGGGGAAAGTTTCAAGTCAACGGCACCTTAAGAAATATGTTTTCTGAGAAAAATGTTTCATATTTATTTCCCCCACAGTATATAGACCTTCATTTCGGAGCAGATCTCCTAATAGTGGAACGTCGTCTTCTTCCTAGACAGACGATCTCTGAAAAGCAGAGCTCTGAACAGACAGAGCAGCAGCTGGGCCTTTGCTTTGCGTGAGCATCCGTGTACCAGAACACACCAAACCACGCCAGCACTCTTCAAAATCAAACTCAAGCTCGCAAATCCCTCCGGAAAGCCCCCCCCCCCTTCTCTAATATTTACATTTAAATGAGTTTATTTGAAGACTGCGCCTCGCTGTTGCTGCATATACAATAACATATAGCTACATTCTGCTTAAAATCATCAGAACACAGACTTATTTATTTAACAGCACACAGTTTACGATCTTTACACTGCATAAAACACATGCCAGAGTAACTGGTGGTTCATTCCACTGTGGCAATCCCTTGGTTACATTTCAATTTGCACATAATGAAGCTATAGAGACAGTATTGTGTGTGTATATAGTAATATACATGTACATTCATTCATTCATTCATTTTCAGCTTTGTCCCTTTATTATTCCAGGGTCGCCACAGTGGAATGAACTACCAACTTACCTGACACTGCATTTCGTGTAGACAAATAGCGAGTATGAGTGTTTCTCAGAGATGAGTTGCAGCTGGAAGGGCATTCGCTGTGTAAAGCATATGCTGGATAAGTTGGTGGTTCATTCCACTGTGGCAACCCCAGATTAATAAAGGGACTAAGCCGAAAAGAAAATGAATGAATGAATGAATGAATGAATTCCTCGTAAGAGTAAACATAACTGGAAATAAAGCCCTGTCTGCTTCTGATTCAGAACGAACGAGTAAATTCAGGTCTGGCGGCAGCAGAAAGCGAAATGCTGAGGAAAATCCGGCAATCATGCTATAAAAGGGGCAATCTGGGGTTTAAGCGTGCTTTTTGAGTCTCATTGTGCTGTATGGAGCAGCGCAGGGAGATAAAGAGCACAATGACGGATCCTGCACGGCTAGAAGAATGCTAGTCAGTAGCGCAGTGTAAAGGCTATAGTTAACGCCTGAGGAATTGTCAAATGATACTATTTCAAAAGCGATTCATATAGGATCATGGAGAGGAAACAATTAGTGGGTCTTTTTTCTAAAGTTTGCATTACTGTGCATTGGCTGTATAGAAGCGTACATCTGTTTGCACACACAGGACAGAGAAAGGGTTTGTTTTTGACAGTATAATCCAAATCCAATTGAATCTATTCACTTCTTTTTCAGGGGAGATCAGTGTGAGGATTGAAGCTTTGTTTGTGCTCTGCTGTTTTATTTGGAGTTGGTGTCTTGACTTTAGTCCAAATATCTGAAAATTCTTAAATTAAGAAGTATTTTCTAGACAAAGTAAGGGTGCTTTCACACCTACACTTTTGTTTCGGAACGTATCTCGTTTGCCCAGTTAGCGCGGTTCGATTGGCATATGTGAACAGGGCAATCGCGCTCTGTTCCGCGCCAAAGTAATCGCTCCGAGATCGCTTGAATGAGGTGGTCTCGGCTCGATTGAAACGAACCCTGGAGCGGTTCGATTGTAGTGAGAAAGCGATCCGATCCGAGCGCGGTTGTATCACTGTGTTTTATGGATATGTAATAGGCATATACGGCTATATGAAGAGAGAATTATGAGTAGGGCGGGAAGTTTCGCGAGTCTCCGGATGCCCGCAAACGAGTGATGATCTCCCGGTAATCTCGCGTCTCCCTACAGGTCCTCAAATAGGCATCGTCGCGCACCCTTCTCACCCCTTCCCTGCGCATCTCTCCTCAGACACATCGCGCGCGCGCACCCTGTCAATCACCACCAAACCACCACTTCTCCTGACAGCTTAGCGGGACGCTGCAAAATAAACCCTGACACTCTGACCAATGTAAGGAGAGTTTACTCGCACGTGACTTGTTTAAGCTCTTTTGGTCCGATTAGAAACTTTGCAGTGTGAAAGCAAACCGCTCCAAGAGCAAAGAGCAACAATGTAACAATTGTAATCTCTGTTTCGGAACAACTGAATCGATTCACAGGTGTGAAAGCACCCTAAGTCTTGTTTTCAGAAATAATGAGTCAAATATAAGTGAGTTTTGCCTTTAAACAAGCAAAATACTCTGCTAATGAGGTAGGCAAAATAATGCTGTTTTCAGATTCAAGTTAATTTTGCTATATTAGTATATTAGGCGATAAAGTGGCTCAGTGGTTAGCCCTGTCACCTCACAGCAAGAAGGTCACTGCTTAGGGTCCCGGCTAGGCCAGTTGGCATTTCTGTATAGAGTTTGCATGTTCTCCTCAAGTTGACATGGGTTTCCTCCGGATGCTCTGTTTACCCCCACTTCACTCCTCTGACCTCAAAAAGGCGCTCAAGCAACAGACACTAGAGGCCATGGTCCTTGGAGCAACTAATGCCTAGTTCAGACTGCGTGATTTTAGCCCCGATTTTGGCTCGCCGACAGGTTTTGAGAAATCGCTGACAAATGCCTGAAATCACAGGCAAATCTTTGCTCGTGCACGTGAGTGACAATCACACAGTATGAACTATCAAAGACGCGATCTGAGAGAATCACCGATGAGTCGCCGATGCCTGTGAGATATTTGGCGTGCTAAATATCTGGATCTGTCGGCGATTCAAATCATGCCGTGTGAATTGAGTTTTGACTGAAAATAACATCAGCGATCGCCTACAGCCAATGAGAGAGCAGCTTTCACTTGTGTGTGTGTGTGTATATACCTGCTGCAGGCCAGCGGGAGGCTAGGGGAGAAGTTAAAAGCGCTCTTTTTCGGTTAATTTGGACCCACGAAATGGAGGAAAAACTAGTGGAGGTTTGACAGGACTCAGGAGCAACCGTGTCTGTTTGACGTTTCATACAGAAAGAAATTAGTTTATTATCAACGTTGAGGAGAAATGCCTAATTCCCTTTAAACCTAGATCAGCTAACATGGACATTTTCTACCCCATTAAAGGCTTCTTTCTCATTATGTAGTTAATAACAAAAGACATACTACGTGTTTTTGGCTGTGAGACGTAGTTTGGACGAACTTGTCGGCGACTCTTCCTATAGTAAAGTCATGCAATGTGAAAGTCCTTGTCACAGATCCATCTTGCAGTGTAAACAAAGCAGCGACGAAACGGTAGCCCAGATAGTCATGCACTGTGAAAACATCTGTGACACGACGACTTTGAAAATCATGCAGTCTGAACTCGGCATAAGGGTGCTTTCACAACTTTAGTTCGCTTCATTTGGTCCGGACCAAGGGTAATAAATGATACATTGTTGCATTTTCTGCCGTCTTTGGGTCATTTTCACACTGCTGGCTTTGGTCCGAACCAGTTGAAACGAACCAAAATGCAGTCATCTGACAAAATCCACATCTCTCATTGGCCAGATGTTGTTGAACATATTTGCTAAACTGCTTATTGATTGGTCAGAATTCACGTGCGGGAAAATTCCAATAAACTACCACAAGTAAACAAAACCTTTTATTCTGGAGGGACGACTGCGCTGGCTGATTGTATCCCTGCTTTAGACAAACTATACATTACGAAAATGAAGCGCGGCCGCGGCTCGACAACAGTATTTAATGCATCGCTCGTCACTTTAGGAGGAGACGTGAATTAATTTAGCTAAACTGTGACATGCTCATCTCGCGGAAATATTACCAACGATCCATCAGGTAATGTTTTCCCCTCTCTCTCTCTGTTGGTAAAGCGCTGTCAACAAATATTTTTCCTCCATATCCCATAATGCACAGCGAATCGGCCTACGGCAGCTGGATTAGTCCAAAACGTGCAGTACTTTTTGCGGTTGGACCTGTTTTAGGACGGATCATATTCTCACCACAAACGAACCGCTCCAGGGTTCGTTTGAAAGCGTACTGAGACCACCTCTTCAAGCAGGCCTCGGTACGCTTATTTGGTCCGCTTTTGGTGCGCACTCGAGTACGATTGCTGCATTCTCACCTGCCCAAACGAACCGTACCAAAAGGGGAAACGAACTCTAGTGCCATTCAATCAAACTAAATAAGGCAGGTGTGAAAGCACCCTAAAACCCATACAATGAATCGCCAGTTCAATCCTAGCTCATACCCTGTTGGGTGCAGTAGAACCAGTGGATTGTATGTGGGGGCTCGTCCGGGATGGGAGCGAGGTTTAGGTGAGTGAGTGTAATGGAGACCAGTTATTAAAGTGCTATGCAGGTAAACTTCACTCCTCTGACCCTAAAAGGTGCTCGAGCGTCAGAGACTAGCGGTTATGGTCTTTAGCCTCCTTGGTAAAGCAACCAACTTCCATAAAAATAATTGCCAGTTCAATCCCAGCTCAGACCCTGTTGGGTGCAGTAGGACCGGTGGGTTACATGTGGGGGCTTGTCCGGGATGGCAGTAAGGTTTAATTGAGTGAGTGTAATGGAAACCAGTTAACGAAATGCTATGCTAGTAAACCTCACTCATCTGACCTCAAAAAAGGTGCTCTAGCAACAAACGCCAGAGGCCATGGTCTTTAGCCTTCTTGTTAGAGCAACTGTTTTGTTGATGTCATACAAAGAATCGCCAGTTTGATTCCAGCTCAGACCTGTTGGGATTGCAGTAGGACTGGTTGGTTACATTTGGGGGCTCGCCCGGGTTGGAAGTAAGGCTTAGGCAGGTGAGTGTAATGGAGGTGTTACGACGGGGGTGGAGTGACAGGAGACAACAGGAGGTAAGATCCAATATGCAGGTTTATTCAATGTCAAGCAAGCAGTGGTCATCAGGTGCAAACGGGTATATTAAGGCAGTCCAGAATCATAAACGTTAAACGGGCAAAAGGTCGAAAGGCAGGTGGCTAAACAGGGTAACAAGGGTACAAGGCTAGGATCGAGACACGGAGAAACAAGACAGGGAAACGCGTTGTAATGTCACAAAATGCAAACAAGACTCGGCAAACTGGAAGCGTCAATGAGTGGCTTATGAATGGAGTGATATCAGTCTGTGACAAGGTTCAGCTGGTGATTGCAATCAGAATAGATGAATGAACAGGCGTGCGTGTTTGGGAGCAGTGCATGTATGAAAATGTAGTCCTGGGAAATGCAGAAATGTAGTTTTGAGTTCGTGTGAGAACCAGCGATCTCTGGAAAGCGATCGCTGGTTGTGTGACAGGAGGCCAGCTAACAAAGTGCCTCACTCCTCTGACCTCAAAACAGGGGCTCTAGCGACAGACGCTAGAGGCATGGTCTTTAGCCTTCTTTTTCTGCGATACACAATGCGTTATCAAGTATTATTTAACCAGATGAAATAAATGGTAAGAATTTATCAATTTAGATTGATTGGGATGATTTTGTATGGAAGTGCATCTGTATGAAATACACTAAACCAATCACAAGCCTTGATAAATGCGGTACAGCAAAGATACAAATTAAATATACAGTATTTTATATATTTCTGGAAGTCTAGCAGTATACTGTGCAAAATGTAAAATGACCCAATATAGTCTTTATTGTATTTATGCATAAATACAGTTACAGTTTCTTACAAACCCTATAATTTTGTGTACCTAAATGCTCGACATTACAGATCTTGTGATGTGACTATTGCAGATGCTCACATTGCGATATCGATGTTCAAACAATATAATGTGCTGCCCTAATTCATTATGTATGTTCGAGTCCCAGCTGGGCCGGTTGGCGTTTCTGTGTGGAGTTTGCATGTTCTCACCGTGTTGGTGTGGGTTTCTTCCGGTTGCTCCGGTTTCCCACACAGTCAAAACACATGCGCTATTGGTGAATTGAATAAACTAAATTGGGCGTAGTGTATGAGTGAGTATAGATGTTTCCCAGTGATGGGTTGCAGCTGAAAGAGCATCCACTGCAAACATATGCTGAATAAGTTGGTGGTTCATTCCACTGTGGCGACCCCTGATTAAAAAATGGACTAAGGCGAAAAGCATGTGTGTATATGTATATATATGTGTATATATGTATGTGTATATGTATATATATGTGTATATATGTATGTGTATATGTATATATATGTGTATATATATGTGTGTGTATATGTGTATATATGTGTGAGTGTATATATGTGTATATATATGTGTGTGTGTGTGTGTGTGTGTGTGTGTGTGTGTGTGTGTGTGTGTGTGTGTGTGATTGATAGTGTGTTGTGTTTGCTATGGTTTTCTGAATGGTGTGTGTTTACTAGATTGTTTTGGGGGGTTGATGTTGTATCAGTCTATTATTAAATGTCTCGTGGCCTTGAAATGCTTTGACAAGGTAAATGGTTTGCAGTCATGTCATGACCTTTGACTTCTCATGCTTTACCCTTGATGAAAATTTTCCAGGCAAGCATTTCTGCCGCCGCCTCATGAAATATTCATTCCTCATCATTTAATGCACACACACAGATGTCTGGAAAATCAAACCACCTATGATCTTTCAGTTAATAAACCTAAATAACATCTCAAGCACAGTCCGAAAAAAGAAAACAGCCCTTGAAAGAGACATACATTGCATAATGAGAAAAAGCTATCTAAAATCTGGAGGCATGACTTGAGTTCTTCCCATCAGGAGTAGTTTCATTTCAGAATGTAATAGGGATGCACCAATCCCGATGCTTGGATTGGAAATCAGTTCGATACAGTGGCGTAGCGGACGGGCCCGCAGGGCACGCACCGCGGGAGGGGCCCGCGTGATTAGGGGGCCCCGCGTCGTCGCGATTTTCAATAAACTGTTGGGAACAACTGTGGTCGGAACCAAAGTTCACACGTCTGTGTTCTCTGAACACCTCTCAAGCGGTGGACTACTTCATTCTGATTGCTTGCCGCCAATGTTGCCAACTTAGCGAATTTGTCACTAGATTTAGCGACTTTTCAGACCCCCCTAGCGACTTTTTTATGTGTTATTGGAGATTTTTTTAGACTGTCATTTTTCCATACTGTACCGTCCCTACTCTTCTCAACGAGCTGCGTGTGATGCCGCCGGCCCCTCCCCCGCCTCACAGCACTGACAGGCGGCCCAGTCAGTCCTCGTACAGCAGCCTCTCCCACCTGCAGCTCGAGAGCAGATCACCCCTCTGCGTACCGACGACAAATGATTTAGCACAGGCAGTGTGAAGGTATTTCATTGTAAAGTCAAACCGATCTACTTCTCCTTTATTTAAACAATTTATTTGTACCGTTTATTCTTTTCTTGTTCAAAATCACAGATATTTTAGTGACAGTTTCTGAACTTGTCTGAGTTTATTTCATATGAAAGATTACTGCACATTCACTAACGTTACACATCTGTAATGATATACTGTATTCAAACAGCAATAAATGTAGTTAAATAAACATGCTTATATAAAGTGTAGTGCAATTATAAATACCCCTTCATTAACCATAGGCTGTTAAACAGAAACGGTAGAACGTTATGACATCAGTGATATGCAAATTGACGTATGACGTATCCCCCCCCCCCTTCATCAGGGGGCCCCGTCAGCGATCCCTGCAGGGGGGCCTCCGCATTTTGCGCTACGCCACTGGTTCGATATATCATTGAGCTGGTAGCGATCCAAATCCGACCCTGCGCGTGTAACCCCGCCAGTCCTACACCACCCAACTCGCTCCTAGCTGGTATCGAACCTACGACTTTCCGCATGGGAGTTGGTTGCTCTACCAAGGAGGCTAAAGACCATGGCCTCTAGCATCCATCACTAGAGCACCTTTAGAGGTCAGAGGAGTGAGGTTTACCTGCACAGCACACACTAGCTGGCCTCCGTTACACTCAACCCCCTAAACCTCAC
>NC_141043.1:46382500-46437500 GCF_052040795.2 Danio rerio | reverse complement strand
TATCACATTAGTGCTTTTTTTCAGAAGGCTAAATGTGAAATTGGATTAGCATCAGTTTCAGGAGAGTGTTCGCAGGCCTCGGGTCCATTGCTCACTATCTGTGGACTAATGCTAAAGCTAAGAAAGATATATGGGCCACTTTTGTACAGTATTAGATAATGGATCGGGAACTCGAGGAACGGCTGAGAGAAAAGCTGCGGTGCATAATCAGCGTTCTTCCTCAGTAATCCCGCTTCAGAGAGCCGGCAGGCTTTGCTACTGATTTCCTGAGTAATTAAAATGGGGGAAAAAGCTCATTTAGCTCTCCTTCTGCGCTGACGCGGGCGGTCGTGGCCTGGATTTAAAAAAGGGAATGTTCTGCTCTTGACGCGTCCACTGCCGAATCCTCAGATTAAACCCTTACTGTTTTCTTTTCATGCAGGGTTCAGAGTCACACTGTGGTTTCGGCGACCGCAATGCTCTCTGACAGCTGGAGATTTATTTATTCCTCAAAGAAGAGAACAAAAACGCAATTATGCAGGAAATAAAAACAATTAAATCATGGCTCAGATTAGAAAGACATGTTTCATTATGAAGCGATAAGTGTTTAATTGCTAGTTAACAAGAAACCGGAAAGTTATGTAAGATAATTATTTATTGATAAAGGATTGGAGTTGAATTGTTTTGCTTATAACACACCAAAAGACACTGTATTTCCTGTGTGTAACCCTAGTTTCTCTCACGTCTCCTCCAATGCCTTCCGTTGTGTTTTAATGTGATGTTTGACTGTTGTAGCTGTGAAAAAAACGCAGCGGAGTGATATGGAGCTGTAATGCACTCAAAAACCTGCTGGGAATACTTTAGCTGTGCCTTTATATGAAAAAAAAAATCGACACCTTATAATGTTCATCAGCCTATTAGAATTCAAGCATTTAACAGCCAGCAGTATAGGAAGAAATATAGTTCCTTTGATTTTCATTGAAAGTTATCTGGTAACTGCTTTTGTATTTTGCTCACGTCAATCTCACGTTCATCCTTCCCTCACTCATGTACAAAATCCCAAGATACTTAAAGGTTCAGGACACCCCGGAGAACTTTTTTTTTTTATATTAACAGATGTGTGTGTGTTGAGCATCAGTTAAGACGATGTTAGCACCTGTCAGCTTTAATTGTGGGGAAATCTGGATAATTTTGAGCTTTTGTCAGCTAATTTCAGCTTCCGGGTTTAAAATGATTTTTGGGGCGGGATCAAAATCGGCGACGTAGCGAAGTACTGCAAGTGCAATGATGACGCGTCGGTTTCTCATTATTATTCATAGCGGAGTTTTCTTATCCTATAAAAAGAGCCGGCTGCTTAATTATTCATGAGACCTGCCAGAGTCAAGCCCGAGCTGAGAGACACGGAAACCACGGCACAGTATTTAGCCGTTCATGAAGGCTCATATGTGTTTGTTTTCATGATCCACAGGGTTTGTTGCATGTTTTCCCCCGCGATCTTGTCAGGGTCGATCATACAGCAAAGCTGTGTGTGTGCTGCTAGCATTTTTGTCGGGAGAGCAGCACGAGAATTAGAGAAAAGCGGACGCTGTCTTTTATCAGGAGTTCGTTCACATTCAGACACATCGCCGTGCTGCTGTGTTTGCCTAAATCCTCCAGATTACCAGCAGGGCTAATGGTAAAAATAGACAGGTCAGGAGACCTGCTGCACTGAGTCTGCTGGATACGGGGATTGAGGGAGAATCCTCATTTATAGTGTTTACATGAACACACTTATCTTTATAATGATATAAATTGTGGTTATGTGTATATGAAATTACGAATAATAAATGTAGCAGGGCATTAAATCACTGTTCATTTCTTTGCTTTTTAACTTTGTAAAATATAAACTCATGCATCTTCTCTTTGTGTCTCATTTTGTGAGCTAACTGACAACAGCAGTTATTCGCTCCCCTTCTCCCCTGCTGGCCACGCCCACTCCTGCCCGATGCTCGCGGAGCTCCACGCCCATTAATCATGCATCTTTTGAAAAAATTCTGAAGTAGACTTTAACCGAAAGAGGGGGGTGTCATGACCCTTTAAACTCTTCCACCTGGGGCAAGGACTTTCCTCCAACCTGGAGATGACAAACCACGTTTTCCGGTGGAACACTATGGCTTTGGACTTCGAGGTGCTGATTCTCATCCCAGCCGCGTCACACTCGGCAGCAAAACCACCCCGGTGCATGCTGGAGGTCCATGTCTGATGAAGCCAACAGAACAACTTCGTCTGCGAGACGAACAGAGATGAAATCCTGTGGTCCCCGAACCGGACCCCCTCCACCCCAAGGCTGCGCCTTTAAATTCTGTCCATAAAAATCATGAATAGAATTGGTGACAAGGGGCAGCCCTGCCCGAGTCCAACATGCACTGGAAACAAGTCTGACTTATTGCTGACAAAGCAAACCAGACTCCTACTCTGTTCATACAGGGACGAGACGGCCCTCAAGAGAGCACTTCTGACCTCATACTGGTTGGGGATACTGGACTGGTTGGGGATACTCCCATGAACCCTCGAGCACTTTGGTGAGGGTGTAGAGCTGGTCCAGTGTACCACAGCCCGGACGATAACCACAATGTTCCTCCTGGATCCTAGGTTCAACCATTGGCTGGATCCTTCTCTCCAGTACCCTGGCACAGACTTTCCCCGGGAGGCTGAGGAGGGGGCAAAACCGTCAGGCAAAAATGTGCTTTTTACAAAATGATGTCGCCACCTACTGGCCAGGCATGCAGAATAATGTGTTTTTACATTTTTTTTTTTGTAGAAAGGCATGAATGAAACTACAAAAAAGTGTTTCTTTTCAAAATGTTGATGCTACATAGTGGCTATGCATGCGGAATACAGTGTTTTTACTAATTTTTCGGTAGAAATGCATGCACTTTCTAAAATGCAGTCGTTTTTTACGCCTAAATTCATCCTTTAAAACATTGAAAGTCAGAGAACGTTCAGTAAAAAAATCTATTCGTAACTATATGGAAAGTTAGGCAAACTAAGTAGTGAACTGTTCCTATAAAAACGGCCTTTTCTCTAAATCTCTATACCCTGCTGTGACTTTATAAATAATCATCAAGCATTACTGCTGAAACTAAGTACGACTTAAATCTTGCTAATATTGTACGCAGCATGAAAGCAAAGGCAAGATGGAAACATATTTGGCGTCGCATAATTACTTCCTCTAAAGATAAAGCGGGAGGTTTGTTGGAGTTCAGTCGGGGGGGAAGTAGGAACAGAAGTTGTTTTAGCTCAAAGGGTTTTGACGTGTGGAGCGTGAAGGGAACATTCAGAGAAACTCACGTGCTTAATGTACAGCACAGTTCACAAATAACTGTAGTTTCTTCAGGAGAGCTGGCGAGAGTCGCTTGTGTTCAGGAAGAGATAAAACAGCAGAAACATATTTACCTCCATTGTTAAGGAGAGCTGTTTTAGGTGATTATTATTATATGCACCATTTTTAACATGCTATAAAACTCTTGAAAATGTGTAATAACAAAATTATTATGTATTAATTTAATATTTTTTAATGTTTAACAGAGCAAAGACATTATATATATATATATATATATATATATATATATATATATATATATATATATATATATATATATATATATATATATACTTAAAGTCAGAATTATTAGCCCCCCTTTGAATTTTTATGTTTATTTTTTTCCAAATGACGTTTACCAGAGCAAGGAAATTTTCACAGTATGTCTGATAATATTTTTTCTTCTAGAGAAAGTCTTATTTGCTTCATTTCAGCTAAAATAAAAGCAATAAAAAAAAACATTTTAAGGAAAAAAATATTAGCCTCTTTAAGCAAATTTTTTCCGATTGTCTACAGATATACAGTTGAAGTCAGAATTATTAGCCCCCTGTTTATTTTTTTTCCCCCAATTTCTGTTTCTGGAGAGACATTTTTTTTCAACACATTTCCAAAATAGTTTTAATAACTCGTTTCTAATAACTGATTTATTTTAGCTTTGATAAAAAAGTAAAGTACAATACAGCTTAAAGTGACATTTAAAGGCTTTACTAGGTTAATTAGGTTAACTGCGCAGGTTAGGGTAATTAGGCCAGTTATTGTATAACGATGGTTTGTTCTGTAGATTAGTGAAAAAAATTGCTTAAAAGGGCTAACAATTTTTTGATTTTGATTTTTTTTTATTAAAACTGCTTTTATTTTAACCGAAATAAAACAAATAATACTTTCTCTAGAAGAAAAAAAAACATTATCAGACATACTGTGAACATTTCCGTGCTCTGTTAAACATCATTTGGGGACAAAATAAATAAATAAAATTCAAAGGGGGGCTAATAATTCTGACTTCAACTATATATATATATGGATGCAATAAGTATAATAATTCTCAAGTGAATTAAATAAAATATAAAGTGAAAGTTCTTTATCTACTCTTACTATTATTGTAAATGAAGACGCTGCATTTGGATCCTCAACTCCATTGCCAGTATTCTATGAAAAGAAATTTGATGAATGGATGAAGGCAGAGCAGGAAAGAGACACATAATCATAGCCCCGCCCTAAAGGTCAGACAGCCATGCCCTAAATTAATGGTTCTCAAAGTGGGGGTCGGGACCCCCCGAGGGGTCGCAGGACAATGAAGGGGGGTCGCCTGGTGATTTCCAAAAATCTATTTATTTTTATTAAACCATAAGTATTACCATATTTTATCCATAACCTTCTGAAGAGAAAAAAAATAGTCGTTTATAATATATATAGTTACTATAGTAGCTTATAGTCACTACTTCTATTGGATTGCAACCCCTGGGGTATTAAAGTTATAATAAAATTATTAAAATTATATAAAAATTATTATTAAAATTATTCTTATTATTAAAATTATATTAAAGACACAGCAATAGCATCAGATGCAGCAGATTTCATAACACCCGGTTAAACTTTGTGGCCCATTTACAGCTCTCATACATTAAAAAAATTAAAAGAAGAATAGACTTGGGTCCATTGGTGTGTGTGCGCCATTGCATGCAAGATTTCTGTATTTATAACCACCTCAGAGGATATTGGGGGTCGCGAGTCACTGGCATTGTCATTTTGGAGGTCGTGGCCTGAAAAGTTTGGGAACCCTTGCCCTAAATGACTGATAGCCCCACCCTAAGTGATTGATAGCCACAAACTAAAGGATTAATAGTTCCGCCCTAAATGACTGATTGCCCCGCCCTAAATTAATGAAAGCTCCTCCCTTAAGAACAGACAGCTCCACTCTAAATGACTGATGGCCCTGTCCTAAAGGACAGATATCTCCGCCCCTAAATGACTGATTGCCCCGCCCTCAAGGACAGACAGCTCCACATTAAATGACTGATAGCCCCATCCTAAAAGACAAATAGCTCCGCCCTAAATGACTGATTGCCCTGTCCTAAAGCTGTGGTCACACAAAAAAGCTAAAGCTGTGGAATTTGAGCTTGCGACATTCTGTCGTACAGCGCTGCGAAAAGGGGCGGGATTAAACAAAATAAATAGACATTTAAAAAATTAAGTAATTGCTCCATATTTCAAATTTCTGTCCAGAGAGGTCATGTTTTGGTCCTGGATTGGTCTCACACAGTCAAGTGATGTGATTTTGCAGGTCAGAGTTCACAAAGCTTGAACTTTGCAAAGCAGTGAACTGTGAAACTTGACGCACGACCTTGCGTTTCTGGTCTGACGCAATCATGTGCGTATGAATGAAAGTGCAGTGTGACCGCAACTTAAAGGACAGATATTTCCGCCCTAAATAATTAATTCCTTTGCCCTAAACAGCTCCACCCTAAAAGACTAAAAGCCCCAACCTAAAAGACAAATAGCTCCGCCCTAAATGACTGATTGTCCCACCCTAAATTACTGAAAGTGCCGCCTTTAAGGACAGACAGCTTGCCCCTAAATGACTGATAGCCCCGCCCTTAAGGACAGATAGCTCCGCCCCCAAATGACTGATTACCTCGTTTCAAAGGACAGATAGCTCTGCCCTAAATGACTGATGGCCCCACCCCTAAATTACTGAAAGCCCTACCGGTAATCAAAGACAGCTCCACCCTAAATGACTGATAGCCCTGTCCTAAAAGACAGATAGCTCCACCCTAAATGACTGATTGCCCAGCCCTAAATTACTGAAAGCCTCACCTTTAAGGACAGAAAGCTCCACCCTAAATGATTGATAGCCCTATCCTACAAGACTGAGAGCTCTACCCTAAATGACTGATTGGCCCACCCTAATTTACTTAAAGCCCTGCCCTTAATGACAGATAGCTCCGCCCCTAAATGACTGATAGCCCTGTTTTAAAGGACAGATAGCTCCACCATAAATGACTGATTGCCCAACCTTAAATTACTAAAAACCCTACCATTAAGCAAAGCCAGCTTGATCCTAAATGACTGATAGCCCTGTTCTAAAAGACAGATAGCTCCACCCTAAATGACACATATCCCCGCCCTAATTTGCAGAAAGCTCTGCCCTTAGAGACAGACAGCTCCACCTTAAAAGACTGACAGCCCTGTCTTAAAGGACGGATATCTCCACCCTAAATGACTAATTGCCTTGCCCTAAATTACATAAAGCCCCGCCTTTAAGGGCAGATAACTCCACCCCCGAATGACTGACAGCCCTGTTTTAAAGGACAGATAGCTCCGCCTTAAATGACAGATTACGCCTGTTTCACACCGCAAGCGTCAGCGGCGCGTGAGCAGAGCGTGAGCAGCGCGTATGTCGAGCAGTAGCAGCACGCAGGCGTTTGCCTTTCACACCAGCTGCGTCTGCAGCGCGCAGCTCTTCGGCAGCTGCTGCTGAGATCAACCTATCTCTGTCTATTCTATCTAGTTACCCATGTCTCTCTATATACAAATACACTTTTTAAACTTTTCATCTGCACCAAGGCCCCTCCTATGCTGTTTCTTTAACCTGCAAATGTTTATTTTACAAATTTTATATATCAAATAGTACTGTATGCTTCTCAAGCTAACTTATATGAGAAGTGTCTACAGTCAGAGGACAATCGCCTGTGATATCATGTCATTTGTTTTTTGATTATCAGGTTGCTGTAGACCTAGTTATAATCATATTTATACAATATAGTTATAATGATATTTATACATGATCAAACTAGTGTTACTTTCTCCGCTTCAGTGATGTCCAGCGGCAGAATAACAGCTCGTTAATTCATGCTCATGCAGATGATGAGATGGACAAAAGTAATTAATGCATGTCATTCTTTTTCAGATTCACAGTGCAAACAGCTCCCGGTAGGAATAACTCGAGTGAACATAAAACAAAGCCGATTAAAACTTTCTTGCTCTGCTCAGCTTCACAGAACACAGCGAGCTCACATCATCCAGCATGCGTGTCGAACTACACTACCCACAATACACTTCGCTATGGACTACAAATCCCGTAAATATTCTATTTCCCCTCTCCTACAACACTAGTGTGCAACTGATAGTAAAATTGTTTTACATTTGGTTTTGTAGTTCGGGCCTAAATAAATGTTTGTTGCCGTTTTTAATCGTTTTAAGTTCATTTGAATGACTATATATAAACCATTTGACATTATTAACGCATTTATTGGGTAAAAATGCTACTTTTTACTGTCATTCAATGTGTTTTGGTCATTCTCAATGCACTGTCACTTTAATTGAGCGTGAGCAGCGCGTCAAAAATAGACCCAGCGCCGAAACTATCGCTGCACTGCTGCTTCGGCGACGCTCACGCCTCGCACTAATGCGCTGCTGCTGCGTGCGGTATGAAAGCTCTAATCTGTTAACATGAACGCCGAAAACACACGCGCTGCTCACGCTCTGCTCACACGCCGCTGACGCTTGCGGTGTGAAACAGGCGTAACCCTGCCCTAATTTACTGAAAGCCCCACCCTTAGAGAAAGACAGCTCTGCCCTGAATGATAGATAGCCCCACCCTAAAAAACAGATAGCTCCGCCCAAATTGCAGATAGCGCCATCCCCTGAACAACCAATAGCCCCACCCTAAAAAAATTCCATGTGACCAAAAGTAAATAAAAGTCAATCTGAGGGGCGGGGAAGGTGATATTTGATCAAGGATTCTATCTAGGGGCTAATAATGTTTTACAAAAAAATGAAGTGCACAGACACATCCCACTATATATATATGTATGTATATATATAAGAAAAGTATATATATATATATATATATATATATATATATATATATATATATATATATATATATATATATATATATATATACACTTTTCTTATATATATACATACATACATATATATATATATATATATATATATATATATATATATATATATATATATATATATATATATATATATATTCGACATTAGGTACAAAATGGTTTCTTTGGCAAAGATACCGCCACATCGACAGCTCTCATAAATGTATTTTAGAGCGTGCTCATTCTCCACCTGTATGATTTCTTTAGGTGTGACATGGTTGAATGTAATCGCTGAATAAAATCTAATTTAGAATGATTGTGTCTTTAGCTCATCCCTCAGTCAGGAGCGTCAGAGCGGGTCGATCAGTGTTGCTGTATGCGTGCGCCGCTCTGGCCTGCTGTGACTGATGAACATGGCGAGAGCGTCTCTTTTATCTGCTCTCAGGAAAGGCTCTGTTCTGCTCCACTGATCACTCACACTCCTGTGCACTGCAGATGTACAGTGGGATTGACCTGCGCTCTAGCTTTCTGCTCCTCCGTAATGCAGCTTTCTTCAAGCAGCCGTGACATTTTTGCTCCTTTCATTAGGAAAAAAAAAAATAAAAATGCTTTTCTTACTTGGAGTGTTTCTGGTCCAAATATCTAAAATGTTTAAATCATAAGCATATTCTAGTCAAGTAAAAAAAATAATGTTTTGTTTTCAGAAATAATGTGTCTAAATAAAGTGAGTTTTGCCTTAAAACAAGCATAATAAGCTGCCAGTGGGGTAAGTGAAATAATCTGGCTTTCAGTTTAAAGTAAGTCAATTTTGCTAATAATTACCAGATAATTTAACCATTAATACATTTTTTTTCTAGATATTTGGACTATAAACAAGACAAAAACTTTATGTAAACTCTGCATTTGATTTATTTTTCAGGCCAATCTCACAAGGAAACATTAAACTTTACTTATATTACACAAAAGAAGTAAAAGAAAAGTAAAACCGGAAATATTTTAAATAACTATCAGTTATAACTTTTTAATAGTCAATTAATAAACTGTTAAAGAGTTATAAATGACTCGTTAAATAAAAGTTCATAGTTTGTTAAATATTTATAACTGTGCCTTATTTGGCAAAAGTTCATTACACCTAAATATTGGGAAAACAAAAGAGTTATGTCTGGGGAGTCAAACAAGAAGAGTAGATACTGGACTCTTTAAACCAGTCACCATAAACGGACAAAGAGCAGGTTTCACATTTTAAGTATTTAGGCACAATTATTGACAATAAACTGAATTTTATAGTAATGTAGAGGCGGTTTATAAGAAAGTAAGTCAGCGCCTCTATCTCCTCCGCAAATTGAGAAGTTTTAATGTCAGTACACAGACTTTAAACTTGGCATATAGATCACTTATAGAGAGTGTTCTCACATATAATATTGTTTCATGGTTTGGTAACACAACACTTAAACAGAAAAAGAAATTAGCGCAAATTATCAATCAGGCAAAAAAGATAACTGGTCACAAACAACATTCATTGCAGATTTTATTTGACTCTTTTATGTAAAAAGAGCAGTTGTGATTTTTAAAGATAATACACATCCCCTTCACTCAGCATTTGAATTGCTACCATCAGGACGCAGGTTTAGAATTCCTAAAGAGCGAAGAAATGCCTATAAAAAGTCATTTATCCCAATGGCAGTTGTTGTTCTAAATCGGATCAGTCTTTGTAGTGAATGAGGTGGTTATCAAGAATGATTTCCAGTATTGTGCATGGGGCTAATTTGGTTTTTGAGCTTTTAACTTATGTTGTTGTCCTGATACAAGTTGTTATTGTGTCGTTGTTGTATGTTTGTAATTGTTGTCCTAAATCCAGTGTTGAAGAAAAATTTCCGTTCTGTGTCAAGCAGAACGGACAATAAAGTTTAAACTAAACTAAACTAAACTATAGATAGCCAATAGATAACTTACAAGCTGTTAGTTAACAAGTTATAAATGACTTGTTTACTGTAGTTTAATTATTTATAACTCAGTCATTCCTTTTCTTGTCGGCTTAGTCCCTTTATAAATCCGGGGTCGCCACAGCGGAATGAACCGCCAACTTATCCAGTAAGTTTTTATGCAGCGGATGCCCTTCCAGCCGCAACCCATCTCTGGGAAACATCCACACACACACACATTCACACACACACACTCATACACTACGGACAATTTAGCCTACCCATATCACCTGCACCGCATGTCTTTGGACTGTGGGGGAAACCGGAGCACGTGGAGGAAACCCACGCGAACACTGGGAGAAATGATTTATAACTATACCTATTAAATTAGCAATATAATATACTTTAAACTGCACATCAAGTTCAGTCAACACAGTGTGGTGGAAGTGTCACTTTTTATCACTTTGTGATCAACGAGGCGATAAAAATACAATGCTGTCATATTTATACCAGATCATTTGCTCACCAATCAAAATTTCCAAATGTTTTTTTTATAAATGAAGACATTTCCACTGATCTGTTGTGGTCTGACGGTAGGTTTGATGTACAATTGGTTGCCATATTGATCAAAACTCCACCATTTCTCCCTCTTAAAGGTGACATTTTCCAATCTTTTTGATTAGTTCATCATGAAATGATATTTCTGTATTGACGAGCTCACTCAAAGCTTTGTTCAACACTGCGCCTACAGAAAACCAATTTTATTATGGCAAATATACATATATAAGCCCGCCGAGTGGAAAATATTTTTCTAAAAGCAAACCATTATTTTTTATTATTCTAAAAAATGCTTAGTGATTTAAGAATTGTTTGATATTTAGACTAGAAAGAAACAAAAAAATCCAAGTAAGGCTAGCATTTTTGCAGTAATTTGTTTATTATTATGACATAAAAGGAAGTTTTATTAAAAATCAATGAAAATTTGACCCACACAATGTATTTTTGACTATTGCTACTTCAACCAGACATACAAAACCAAATATATTTTATACTGCACATCAAGTTCAGTCAACACAGTGTTTGTGTCACTTTTTATTACTTTATGATCAATGAGACAATAAAAATATAAGGCTGACATATTTTTACCAGATTATTTGGTCACCAATCAGAATTTCCAAATGTTTTAATATTATACAAAACATTTCATCGAATCTGTTGTCATTTGTAACGACCCGAGGGAAGTGACAGAGACAACTGGAGGTAAGATCCAATATGCAGGTTTATTCAGCCTCAGGCAAGCAATGATCAAACAGGTGCAAACGGGTATATTCAGGCAGTCCAGAGTCATAGTCGATATAAACAGGAAATAGGTCTAAAGGCAGGCGGCTAAACAGGATAACAAAGATAAACAAGGCTAGGGTCTAACACGGAGAAACAAGACAGGGAGAAACGCATTGTAAAGTAACTGAAACAGCTAACAAGACTCGGCCAACAGGATGGGTGAATGAGTGGCTCATGTAGGGTTTCTTATCAGTCTCTGAAAGTCCTCAGGTGTGCGAATGTTATCAAGCTAGATGAGTGAGCAGGCGTGAGAGTCTGGGAGAAGTGCATGTATGCATATTTAGTCCAGAAGAAGGCAGAAGTGTAGTCCTAAGCTGCGTCCCAAATGGCACACTATACACTATGCACTCATGCACTATGTACTTATGCACTTACACACTCAACAGGATAGTACATGTATGTAGTGGTGTCCCAAATGGCACACTAATGTTTTTTTTACTAAACGGAAATTCAAACCGTTTCCCTGATGACGTTTGACAGTTGCCAAATTAGTGAAATAAACGACCGAATTATCAAATAATACCTATCGTGAGTATTGCCGCATTCACCATCGGGAGGCGCTATAATCACTCTCGTAGGAGAATTTTGCTTTCTCCATCCAAAATAAATAAAGTTATCCAACATGTGCGTCCGATAGCTCCGCCCCTTCCGCTACGTAAGCAAACCTGCGGTCGTTGAGTGCGTGAAGTGTCCATCAATACACACTTCATTTTAGCGGCTGAATGAGTGCATCATCCGGGTAATTAAAGTGCACTTATTATTTTAAGAGTTTTCAGTGTGAACACACTACTTACACTATTTATACTACAAAATGGCGTAGAATAGTGCATAAGTATGCGATTTGGGACGCAGCTCTAGTGTTTGTGTGAGAACCAGCGATCTCTGGAGAGCGATCGCTGGTTATGTGACATCATCAAACATTGAGTTTTACTGTGCAAATGGTTGCCATGTTGATCAAAACTCCACCATTTCTCCCTCTTAAAGGTGACATTTTCCAATCTTTCCCCCACTTGATTAGTTCATCATGAAATGATATTTCTGCATTGACGAGCTCACTCAAAGCTTTGTTCAGCTCCGCGCCTATAGAAAACCAATTTAATTATGGCGAATATACATATATAAGCCCGCCGAGTGGAAAAATCAAAGCCGCATCTGGCTGAATTGAAACAATGAATATATTCACAGCGTGTTTTCTGAATTTGGATAGAAATGCTCTATTCATTTGGCAAATGTTTTCTAAAAACAAACCAATTTTTTTTATTTGTCTAGAAAATGTTTCTTGATTTTTGTTTTTTTTAAATATTTGCACTAAAAAAAGTTTTAAACTCTACGCAAAAATACATGTTTGCAGTATTTTGTAATTATAATTATGGCATAAAATGAAAGTTTATTGAAAACTGAGTGAAAATTTGACCCATACAATTTGTTTTTGGTTATTGGTACTACAACAAGACATGCGAAACCTAATATACTTTAAACTGCACATCAAGTTCAGTCAACACAGTGTGGTGGAAGTGTCACTTTTTATCACTTTGTGATCAACGAGGCGATAAAAATACAATGCTGTCATATTTATACCAGATCATTTGCTCACCAATTAAAATTTCCAAATGTTTTAATATAAATTAAGACATTTCCTCTGATCTGTTGTGGTCTGACGGTAGGTTTGATGTACAATTGGTTGCCATATTGATCAAAACTCCACCATTTCTCCCTCTTAAAGGTGACATTTTCCAATCTTTCCCCCACTTGATTAGTTCATCATGAAATGATATTTCTGTATTGACGAGCTCACTCAAAGCCTTGTTCAACACTGCGCCTACAGAAAACCAATTTAATTATGGCGAATATACATATATAAGCCCGCCGAGTGGAAAAATCAAAGCCGCATCTGGCTGAATTGAAACCATGAATGGATTCGCAGCGCGTTTTCTGAATTTGAATAGAAATGCTGCGCTCAAGAGATCTCCAGATAGCGAATGGCTTTCTCTGTGAAGAGCGGCTCCACTTGTAGTGCAGATATCATGTAGTTCTGTCAGAGATTTCCCCGAGGAGACAAACAGAGAGAGAGAGATATGGAGCGACCGTCCGCCGTTCGGGCCCCAGATCAGACTGACAATTGAAAAGCTCCACATGGAGGCCGAACAACTCCAACTGACACCATCATTTAGCGTCTCTCCTTAGGACTGACCTTCATCTGGTTGAAAAGACCTCATGAAGGCCTCTGGCGAAGTTCCAAACACGACAGACGGCCCATGATCCTGTGCAAGAAAGAGAGAAAAGAGAGAGGGAGAGAGAGGGGTCTTTGAGTTCATCACAATTTGCATTCAAACACACTGAAGTGTCTGAAATATGGGCCTTAGCTGTTATTGCTAGTCCAAACCTACATCGCAAACAATGCTTTTCTTAGATTTTTTTGGTCTTTTTTTATAGTCCAAATATCAAAAGATTTTAAAATCAAGAAGCTTTGTCTAGAGTTCATCACAATTTGCATTCAAACACACTAAAGTGTCTGAAATAAGGGCCCTTGTTTACGTTGTCCCAAACCTACACTGCAGAAATGCTTTTCTTAGGTTTGTTTGTCTTGTTGTCCAAATCTCGCAAAATTGTTAAATCAAGATGCTTTTTCCAGGTGTTCAACACGTTTTGCACATAAACACACTGAAGAACCTGAAATAAGGGCCCTTGTTTCTGTTGTTCCAAACCTACAATACAAAAATATCTGTCTAACTTAAATATTTTGTCTTATTTCTATAGTCCAGATATCTAACAATTAATAAATCAAGAAGCATGTCTAGAGTTCATCACAATTTATATTCAAACACACTAAAGTGTCTAAAATAAGGGCCCTTGTTTACGTTGTTCCAAACCTACACTGCAAAAATGTTTTTCTTAGTTTTTTGTCTTATTTCTAGTCCAAATGTCTAAATATTCTTAAACCAGGAAGCATTGTCTAGAGTTCATCATGATTTACAGTCAAACACATGGAAGTGTCTGAAATAAGGGCCCTTGTTGTTGTTGTTGTTGTTCCAGAACTATACTGCAAAAATGCCTGTCTTATTTTTGTCTTGTTTCTAGCCCAAATATCCAAAAAATTAGTAGCATTTTCTAGGAGTTCGTCACAATTTATATTCAAACAGTGAAGTATCTGAAACAAGGGCCCTTGTTTCAGTTGCTCCAAACGTACACTGCAAAAAAGTCCTTCTTACTTAGATTTTTTTGTCTTATTTCTAGTTCACATATCTAAAGATTCTAAAATCAAGAAGCATTGTCTAACGTTCATCACAATTTACATTCAAACACACTAAAGTGTCTGAAATAAGGGCCCTTGTTTACGTTGTTCCAAACCTACACTGCAGAAATGCTTTTCTTAGGTTTGTTTGTCTTGTTTAAGTCCAAATCTCGCAAAATTGTTAAATCAAGATGCTTTTACCAGGAGTTCAACACGTTTTGCACATAAACACACTGAAGAACCTGAAATAAGGGCCCTTGTTTCTGTTGTTCCAAACCTACAATACAAAAATATCTGTCTAACTTAATTATTTTGTCTTATTTCTATAGTCCACATATCTAACAATTAATAAATCAAGAAGCATGTCTAGAGTTCATCACAATTTACATTCAAACACACTAAAGTGCCTAAAATAAGGGCCCTTGTTTACGTTGTTCCAAACCTACACTGCAGAAATGCTTTTCTTAGTTTTTTTTTTTGTCTTATTTCTAGTCCAAATGTCTAAATATTCTTAAATCAGGAAGCATTGTCTAGAGTTCATTATGATTTACAGTCAAACACGTGGAAGTGTCTGAAATGAGGGCCCTTGTTGTTGTTGTTGTTCCAGAACTATACTGCAAAAATGCCTGTCTTATGTTTGTCTTGTTTCTAGCCCAAATATCCAAAAAATTAGTAGCATTTTCTAGGAGTTCGACACAATTTATATTCAAACAGTGAAGTATCTGAAACAAGGGCCCTTGTTTCAGTTGCTCCAAACGTACACTGCAAAAAAGTCCTTCTTACTTAGATTTTTTTGTCTTATTTCTAGTTCACATATCTAAAGATTCTAAAATCAAGAAGCATTGTCTGACGTTCATCACAATTTACATTTAAACACACTAAAGTGTCTGAAATAAGGGCCCTTGTTTACGTTGTCCCAAACCTACACTGCAGAAATGCTTTTCTTAGGTTTGTTTGTCTTGTTAAAGTCCAAATCTCGCAAAATTGTTAAATCAAGATGCTTTTACCAGGAGTTCAACACGTTTTGCACATAAACACACTGAAGAACCTGAAATAAGGGCCCTTGTTTCTGTTGTTCCAAACCTACAATGCAATAATATCTGTCTAACTTAGATTTTTTGTCTTATTTCTAGTCCAGGTATCTAACAATTAATAAATCAAGAAGCATGTCTAGAGTTCATCACAGTCTACATTCAAACACACTAAAGTGACTGAAATAAGGGCCCTTGTTTCTGTTCTTCCAAACCTACAATGCAAAAATACCTGTCTAACTTAGATTTTTTGTCTTATTTCTAGTCCAAATGTCTAAATATTCTTAAATCAAGAAGCATGTCTAGAGTTCATCATGATTTACATTCAAACACATGGAAGTGTCTGAAATAAGGGCCCTTGTTGTTGTTGTTGTTGTTGTTGTTGTTGTTGTTCCAAAACTATACTGCCAAAATGCCTGTCTTATATATGTTTGTCTTGTTTCTAGCCCAAATATCTAGAAATTCCTAAATCAAGAAGCATTTTCTAGGAGTTCGTCACAATTTATATTTAAACAGTGAAGTATCTGAAACGAGGGCCCTTGTTTCTGTTGTTCCAAACGTATACTTCTTACGTTGATTTTTACGTCTTTTTTCTAGTCCAAATCTCGCAGAATTGTTAAATCAAGATGTTTTTTTTTTCCAGCAGTTCAACAGATTTTCCACTCAAAGACACTGAAGTATCTGAAATAAGGGCCCTTGTTACTGTTGTTCCAAACCTACAATGCAAAAAATGTTGTTGTTTTACTGTCTGTCTTAGATTTTTTGTCTTATTTCTAGTCCAGATATCAAACAATTAATAAATCAAGAAGCATTGTCTAAAGTTCATCACAATTTGCATTCAAACTCAATGAAGTATCTGAAATAAGGGCCCTTGTTGTTGTTGTTGTTGTTCCAGAACTATACTGCAAAAATGCCTGTCTTATATACTTTTTGTCTTGTTTCTAGTCCAAATATATAAAAATTCTTAGCATTTTCTAGGAGTTCGTCACAATTCATACCTAAACAGTGAAGTATCTGAAACAAGGGCCCTTGTTTCTATTGTTCCAAACATACACTACAAAAAAAGTCCTTCTTACTTAGATTTTTTTGTCTTGTTTCTTGTTAAAATATCTTAATATTCTTAAATCAAGAAGCATTGTCTACACATTCAAGAACAATTTGTATTCAAACACATTGAAGTATCTGAAATAAGGGCCTTTGTTGTTGTCAGTCTAAACTTACGCTGCAAAAATGTCTGTCTGTGAGTTTTTGTCTTGTTTCTGCTGCAAATATCTAAATATTTTTAAATCAAGAAGCATTTTCTAACGTTCATCACAATTTGCATTCAAACACACTAAAGTGTCTGAAATAAGGGCCCTTGTTACTGTTGTTCCAAACCTACACTGCAGAAATGCTTTCTTAGGTTTGTTTGTCTTTGTTTAAGTCCAAATCTCGCAAAATTGTTAAATCAAGATGTTTTTTTTTTCAGCAGTTCAACAGATTTTGCACTCAAACACACTGAAGAACCTGAAATAAGGGCCCTTGTTACTGTTTTTCCAAACCTACAATGCAAAAAATGTTGTTGTTTTACAAATGTTGTCTTAGATTTTTTTGTCTTATTTCTAGTCCAGATATCTAACAATTATTCAATCAAGAAGCATTGTCTACAGTTCATCACAATTTGCATTCAAACACAATGAAGTGTCTAAAATAAGGGCCCTTGTTGTTGTTGTCCAAACTAAGACTGCAAAAAAAGTTGTTCTTAGATTTTTTCCCCTTCTAATCCAAATTCTTAAATCAAGAAGCATTGTGTAGGAGTTTATCACAATTTATATTCAAACACACTGATTTGATTGGCTGCTAAAGTGCCACAATGGTGTTTTAATTGGTGTTCATATTGGATGCTAGAGTGTTACTAAGGTGATCTAATTGAAGCTTTGATTGGCTGATAGGTGTCACTAGGGTGTGTTATTAAGTGTTCTGATTGGGTGCTGGAGTGTTATTGCTCTAGGGTTTTTCTAATTGGTGTTTTGATTGGCTGCTAGATTAATATTATGATAATCTAATCTGAGTTCTGATTGGCTGAGAGTGCCACTATAGGGTGTTTTAATTTGGTGTTCTGATTGGCTGCTGGAATGTTACTATGGTGTTCTAATTGAAGTTCGGATTTGTTGCTAAGGTGTTACTGTGGTGTTTTGATTGGTGTTTTGATTGGCTTCTCGGGTGTTATTAGGGTGTTCTAATTGTGTTCTGATTGGCTGCTCGGGTGTTACTTGGTTGTTCTAATTGTGTACTGATTGGCCACTAGGGTGTTTCTAGGTTGTTCTAATTGTGTTCTGATTGGCTGCTTGAGTAATTCTATGGTAATCTTATCTGAGTTTTGATTTGTTGCTACAGTGTTACAGTGATGTTTTCATTGATGTTCTGAATGGCTGCTAGGGTGTTACTAGGGTGTTCTAATTGTGTTCTGATTGGCTGCTTGAGTAATACTATGGTAATCTAATCAGAGTTCTGATTTGTTGCTACAGTGTTTCAGTGATGTTTTCATTGATGTTCTGATTGGCTGCTAGGGTGTTACTAGATTGTTCTAATTGTGTTCTGATTGGCTGGTAGGGTGTTACTATAGGTTGTTCTATTTGTGTTCTGATTGGCTGCTAGGGTGTTACTAGTTTGTTCTAATTGTGTTATGATTGGCTGCTAGGGTGTTACTAGGTTGTTCTAATTGTGTTCTGATTGGCTGCTAGGGTGTTACTAGGTCGTTCTAATTGTGTTCTGATTGGCTGCTAGGGTGTTACTAGGTTGTTCTATTTGTGTTCTGATTGGCTGCTAGGGTGTTACTAGGTTGTTCTATTTGTGTTCTGATTGGCTGCTAGGGTGTTACTAGGTTGTTCTAATTGTGTTTTGATTGGCTGCTAGGGTGTTACTTGGTTGTTCTAATTGTGTTCTGATTGGCTGCTAGGGTGTTTCTAGGTCGTTCTAATTGTGTTCTGATTGGCCTGTAGAGTGTTGCTTGGTTTTTAATATTGTGTTCTGATTGGCTGCTAGATAGTTACTAGGACTTTCTAATTGCTGTTCTGATTGGCTGCTAGGGTGTTCTAATTGCATTCTCATTGGCCTGTAAAGTGTTGCTAGGTTTTTATAATTGTGTTCTAACTGGCTGCTGGAGAGGGCATTCTAACTGCTGTTCTAATTGGCCGCCAGGGTGTTCTAACTGTGTTCTGATTGACACATCATTGGTACATCATTACCAGTATACTCCAATAGGAGTTCTGATTGCCTGGTGTTCTGGGTGATTTCAGGGTTTTTGTAAAGTAAGTTTAAAATACACTGCCGTTTTTGATGTTCACTTTATAAATAAAGCACGTTGAAGTAAATTGTCTACTAAAATGTTTTTTGACGCATTCAGATACCAAGTATTAAAATATTAGTGAAATAATTTTTCATTCAATCAGAATAATTTATTTATTTTTTTATTTAAAAACATAGCATACAAACATAGCATTCTTATTCCGAGCTAAACTAAAATATTGACTAAAGGATGAGCTCATTAGTTATGAACTGAAACTTCCAGAAGGGTAACACCTAGTTGAAAGTTTTACAGTTTGCTTGATAGCGGTAAACTGTGAAGATTTAAAATGACAATTACTTTGAACCCAAACTGTGATTTTTAAATAGAGTCTTTCATTATGCCATCAAATGCTGTTCTTGTTCTAAATATACCTGCATAAACTCATTTCCCTCATTGCCACAGGGAAAAAAACATCAGTAAATTTTACAAACAATTTAAAGACGCAGCAAGTAACTCATTTAACCACACATTAACATATATAGTGTAAAGACTGATATGATAAACAATTTTCTAGTAAAACATACTTCGGTAATCTATATACAAAATCATTTTACAGTGTAAAATACAGCAAAAAAAACAACCCTCCAACTCCATTAAAGGAGCCATAATAAACCAAACGATGAAGTCTATTCCAGAAAAGATCAGCGGTCTTGTAAACAGGACTGACCTTTAGTAAATCTGAGGGGAAGTATGTCCTGAAAATGTCCTTTTAGCTTCATGAAACTGTATTGTTTCAGAGGTCAGCCTGAAAATGAGCAGTTCTGTGAGCTGACGGATGTAAAATGAGATTTGTCGTGACAGCCCTGTTCGCCCGACTGCAGGAGATCTTACTGTAAAACTCGGCTTTCATTTACGGTATGCTAATTAACACGAGGCCGTTCTGAGTTCAGTCAGTTTTCTAGCTTTGTTTACAGAGGGAAGCGGGACGCTTGAATGCAGCGCTGTTTATTTAGGCTGTAATCGGCCTACTCTGTAACCGCTGAAGTGTCTCCCAAGGGTCTCCAAAAGCAGTTTTTGTAGCTCTGTATGTTTGTCCTCGGTGGAGCTGTTGCTTTTTAATTTAATTTGCTGGAAAAAACCCAACAGGGACAAATGAGGGGAGCATACAGCCAGGGCAAGAGCTTGAGGAAAATATGAAGGAGAAAACACTTTCTGGAAAGATGCAGACCAAAAAGCCTTTCCTTTCTTTCTCTCGCTCTCCTTTTTCCCCAGCATGCCATATCAAGCTAATCCCTGAGGTTGGAATCGCTGTCAGTTTAAGCCGTGGAGTTTGAATCTCTGCTCACGACCCGTTACAAAGCATTTTAATCCTGCTAAAATATCTGCATTATTGTAATTTATTCACTTCCTCAACATTAAAATACTGGTTATAAGCTAAAATTAGCAGTTTTATGAGTACTAATTAGTAGGTGGATATTAAAATATGTGATGCTAAAAAATGTGGCTTGTAAATGGTTATTATGGTGTAATTAAAGTTTTGATTGGCTGCTATGGCAATACTTGATCTGATTGGCTGCTATATTGTTGCTGTCAGATTCTAATTGACTCTGATTGGCTACAACTTGGTGTTCTAACTAATGTTCTGATTGGCTATTAGAGTTACAGTGGTGTTCTAATTAGCTGCTTTATTGTTACTGTGGTATTCTAATGTATTTTGATTGGCTGCTAGCGTTACTTGATGTGCTAACTCATGTTCTGATTGGCTGCTAGAGTATCTAGGGTATTTTGATTGGTTGATTTAGTGCTAGGTTGAGATTCTAATGTGTTTTGATTGGCTGCTTTAGCATTATTAGGCATTCTAACAAATTTTCTGATTGGCTGCTAAAGTTGCTTTGATGTTCTTATTGGCTGCTTTAGTGTTACTGTGGGACTGTTAATGTGTTCTGATTGACTGTTAGCATTACTTTGTGTTGTAACTAATTTTTAAATTGGCTGCTAGAGCTACTAGGGTGTTCTGATTGGCTGCTAGAGGTATTAGGGTGTTCTGATTGGCTGCTACAGTGTTACTGTGGGATTCTAATGTGTTCTGATTGGTTGCTATAACATCACTTGGCGTTCTAACTCATGTTCTGATTGGCTGTGAGAATTATGAGGCTGTTCTGGTTGGCTGCTATAGTGTTACTGTGGGATTCTATAACATTACTTGGTGTTCTAACTCATGTTGATTGGCTGCGAGAGTTACTAGGGTGTTCTGATTGGCTGTTTTAATGTCACTGTGAGATTCTAATGCGTTCTGATTGGCTGTTAACATTACTTGGCGTTCCAACTCATGTTCTGATTGGCTGTAAGTATTATTAGGCTGTTCTGATTGGCTGCTAGTGTTACTGTGAGATTCTAATGTGCTCTGATTGGTTGTTAGCATTACTTGGCATGTTCTGATTGGCTGCTAGAGATAGGATGTTCAGACTGACTTCTATAGTGCTTATTTTGATAATCTAATATGTTTATTTGGCTGATATAGCATTACTTGGCATTCTAACTCATGTTCTGATTGACTGCTAGAGATAGGATGTTCTGATTGGCTGCTATAGTGGTACTGTAGGATTATATGTGTTTGTTTGACTGCTTTAGCATTACTTGGAGTTCTAACTCATGTTCTGATTGGCTGCTAGAGTTACTAGGGTGTTCTGATTGGCCGCTATAGTCTAATAGTTGGGTTCTAATGTGTTTTGATTGGCTGCTATGGCATTACTAGAATGTTTTAATTGGTGTTCTGATTGGTTGGATTTCCTGGTGGTAATTTCTTGATCGTATATTGACCTGAACCAAAACAACGCGATCATATATACATGCTAAACCTTCGACTACAGTTGGAGCAGTGGAGAATTACAGCAAATGATGATAAAATAAATGGTTTTCTTTTTCAAATGAAGCAACTTGACTTTTCAAACCAGATAATTATCTCACCGGAGCCTCTTTTCTCTTGAAGAAAGAGCAAAGAGAGTCCAATGGGACATCTTTTCTTGTTTCATCTCTTCAGTAATCATCTTCATTTTGCGGATCCGCTGTAATTCTGCACTCCTCAAACTGTAGAGTCAAAGGTTTCAGTCGGCCACATTAAAGAGGTGAAATGCTTCCCTCGAGGCCAGGAAAGTGGAGCACAATAGTGGTGATCATCTTAAAAGCGCTGCTATTGTATGGCAGGGCTTCATTCCAGGACGCGTCCCATTTCTTTGGTCACTCAGGACAGTCTGAGCCTGTTAGAGATTCATCATCGGGGCAACAGGCAGAAATAAGTGGCTGGAAAGAACTGTTTTACTCCGTTTGACCTCTGAATGCTTGCTAAGTGTCTCTGTGGGATGGCAGACTGCTGTAAAAAAGACTGCATCCACCTATTTTTATGCGCATTTTGGCGTATCGCATGAAAAATGCTTATTGGAAAGGCATTTGATAAGAAAAATGTGCATAAATTACAATGGAAGCACGTTTACCAAATAAACTCCATCATGCGCATTAATAAAATGATTTTATTTTGTTTTAAGAGATCATGTGCTGATAAAAATGTGTGTTATAGGACACATTAATAGACAATGCACGTTTCCAGCACATTGTTAAACATCTGTAATGTTGTTTTGCTCATTTCTAAAACGCCTCAGCCAAAGTCTGTCATTACAGTGGTTCAGTATTACGATTATCATATTATTATTACCTCCAGACCTGTATTGAGCATCTGTCTGCGCTCGCAAAGAGTGTCTCACGCCTCCAAAAGCCACCGCATTGCTTTTCATCTTCTGAGACAAATTCATTTTTTAGAGATGAAGAAACATCACAGTAGCTTTTCCGAACGCTCTGAACTACTTTTTTTTCTGTCTGATATTTTGTTCCAGTTTATCAGAAAGTGATTATTTTGTTCTCCTTGACTTTTTACAAATGTTTTAAGTCATATTTCAGTTTTGCGCACAAGTTTAATTTGCATCCATGGATGGAAACATAGCTATGTTCTGATTGGCTGCTAGAGTATCTAGAGTATTTTGATTGGTTGATTTAGTGCTAGTGTGAGATTCTAATGTGTTTTGATTGGCTGCTATAGCATTACTAGGCATTCTAACTAATTTTCTGATTGGCTGCTAGAGTTGCTTTGATGTTCTTATTGGCTGCTTTAGTGTTACTGTGGGACTGTTAATGTGTTCTGATTGACTGTTAGCATTACTTCGTGTTGTAACTCATTTTTAAATTGGCTGCTAGAGCTACTAGACTGTTCTGATTGGCTGCTAGAGTTACTAGCGTGTTCTGATTGGCTGATTGGCTGCTGTAAATTAAGGGAAACTTTTTCATGTTTTTCCGTGTTTTGATCATCGCCTAGTTTATCCTTTTGTCCCCGTCTGCCGCCTGCCTTCTGACCTCTCGCCTGTTGTTAAACTACGATTCTGGACTGCCTTTATACATCTGTTTGCACCCGTGTTGACCATTACTTGCCTGACATCCTTAATAATCCTCTATTTGGAGCTGAACCCAGTTGTCTGTGTCACTCCCCGGGTTACACCCTAACTCTGGCTATCATTGTTCTGCAGTTATAATCAAATCATGTTCATAGAAAGGTTAGTAATGAACATTTATACACAAGTATTTATGTGTTTGAAGCGTCTGTTTTGTGAGAAGTGCTTCTCATATTATATGTGAACAAACCCGTACAGCTTTACTGTAGACATTTTCTTGAGCAAGAAACTTTCTGACGTACACCACGCCCACCAAAAGAATACCATTGGTACCATTTTAGCCGTGCAAACGCAAGCCTGATAAAGGTGACCCGCACCGTACCACTTAGTGGAAATGGGCCATAAGTGTTATCTGTGAGTGTCAAACTCTCATCAGTTTCCAGCAAGCGCTGTTAGTTAAACACGTGTACATGACAGCAGAGTTCACTGTTTTTGTCCATGAATCTGTCTCATCCTCTCTTGTTTGTTTACTGTGACAGACTACAGGTGAGACAGTGAGAAAGAGTCAGCGGACGGTCAGACGCGGCTCTGCTTTATCAGCGGAGACAGTTAGTGTCAGTGCACACAGAGTTCAGCGCAGTTCTGCCTGTTTATACCCCTTTAGACTCTTCTGAAGCATAAAAAAGCCATAATATATTTGCTGGTATTAAAGAAGCGTAGTAAACAGGCTGTTTTGATTGGCTGCTATAGTGTTGCTGTGGGATTCTAATGTGTTCTGATTGACTGCTATGGCAATATTTATCGTTCTAACTTGTGTCCTGATTGGCTGCTTTAGTGTTACTGTGAGATTGTAATGTGTTCTGATTGGCAGCTATAGCATTACTTGGCGTTCAAACTCATGTTCTGATTGGCTGCTAGTGATGGGGTGTTCTGATTGGCTGGTATAGTGGTACTGTTTTGCATTGCTTGGTTTTCTTAATCATGTTCTGATTTTCTGCTATAGTTACTAGGGTAACTTAGGGTATCTTTCTTTCTTTCATACTTTCTTCCTTCTACTTTCCTTCCTTCCTTCCTTCCTTTCTTCTACCTTCTTACGTTCCTTCATTTCCTTCATACCTTCCTTCCTTCCTACTTTCCTACATTCCTCCCCCTCTCTCTCTCTCTCTCTTCCTTCTCTCCTTCTGTCCTTCCTTTCTTCCTATCTACCTTCCTGCTTTCCTTCCTTCCTCTCTCTCTCTCTCTCATTCTTTCTTCGTTCATTCCTTCCTTCCTTCCGTCCTTCCTTCCTTCCTTCCTTCCTTCCTTCCGACATTCCTTCCTTCCTTCCTTTCTTCCTCCCTTCCTTCTTTCATTCCTTCTTTCCTCCCTCTCTCTCTATCTCTCTCTCTTTCTTTCTCTCTTCCTTCCTTCCTTCCTTCATTACTTTCTTCCTGCCTTCCTACTCTCCGTCCTTCCTTCCTTATTATAAACCTTCTTACATTCCTTCCTTCTTTCCTTCCCCCCTCTCTCTTCCTTCCTTCCTATCTACCTTCCTACATTCCTTCCTTGCTTCCTTCCTTACTTCCTTCCCCTCTCTCTCTCTTTCTCTCTCTATTTCTTCCTTCCTTCCTTCCTCCCTTCCTTCCTTCCTTCCTATCTACCTTCCTACATTCCTTCCTTCCTTGCTTCCTTCATTACTTCCCCCCCCCCTCTCTCTCTTTCATCCTTCATACCCTCCTTCCTTCCTTCAAAAAAGAAAAGAAAGGATTCTTTTCTTTTTTGACATTTTATAGTTATTAATTTGGAGAATGTCTTTTCATTATAAGTTTGAATATACTAAACCGCCAGAAAAAGATAAACTAAATGTATAAAAAATATATGAATTCATTATTTTGTGTGTGCCACCCCCAAGATTGGCCTCTTCTGGCCAGCTCTAAAAAAACCTTCAGGGGGCGCCACTGAGTGTACCCATTTTCTGATGGCTACTTCCAGCAGGATAATGCACCATGTCTTAAAGCGTGAATCATCTCAGACTGGTTTCTTGAACATTACAATGAGTTCACTGTACTCAAATGGCCTCCACAGTCACTAGAACTCAATCCAATAGAGCACCTTTGGGATGCGGTGAACCGGGAGATTTACATCATGAAGGCAAAAGGGGGTCCAACCCAGTACTAGCAAAGTGTACTTATTAAAGTGGCTGGTGAGTGTATTCTTTAGTGTTCTACAAAAAAAAGTCTAACACGTTTGTAATGATGACCGAATTTTTAATTTTCGAACTATCCCTTTAATAAACGTGCTCCTTCTGCATTTGCTTATTCTGCATGCAAGACTAACAGTGATTCTCCTTTGAGAATCTGAAAGAGTGTCTGTGAACGGTCGCGTGTTGGTGGTGCTTCTGCATCTATATTCACCTGGCTCACACACACACACACACACACTCTCCGCAGCCTCATCTGTATGTGCGTCTCGCTGCCTCTCTCCATCTCTTTCTCTCTCTCAATGCTAATAGGAGCCGCTTGCCGCATTGTCCTCAAACGGCGGGTCTGGAGCTCTGCACGGGGGGTGAAGATCTCCAGGGATCTCTGAACAGCACGGAAACAAGCCTTATTGTGATCTCTCTTATGTTTTGTCATTCATCTCTTTCATATGCAACTTGCAGTTTGGATACATGATAAAGATACTGCTGTATTAGTGCTGTAAAAACACAGTGCGAGTTCATTCGGATTGAGAGATTTAGCAGCGCAGTTTGCTTTTATTTTTATTGCAAATCAATGCTAATTAATACTCGGAAGTCTGATTTGTAAAAGTTTGCATACAGTAAAAACTTTACTAAAAGTTAACGGATGGCATTATGATATTTTTTTAATTTTGTGTGTAGTAGCCTATTATGGCTATCATGAAGAAAGTTTGATGCTGCGTTCACACCTGACGCGGAACGCGCGTCAAGTGCGAGTGATTTACATGTTAAGTCAAGCAAACGCGCGAATAGACATCCTGCGGCGCGATACGTGTGAATGGCGCAGCGTGAATAACGCGAATTGCGTGAATTGAACGTTTTGCGCGTTTGATGCGCTTAACGCGCGTTTCGCACGAATCACTCGAGTTTGAAAATCTGAACTTCAGCTGGTATTCGCACCCCGTTAACCAATCAGAAGCTTGCTCTTCGAATGAAGCGAGTAAACTCAAATGTTTACGCGACAATTTACGCACGAATAGTGAGATTTATCCGCACTCTCTGCTTCTAGTATGAACACAGCCTGAGACTTTCTTTTAGCTCCATTAAATCTCATTTATGCGAATGTGGCAGACCAGGTTCCTCATGTACAAAGACTTGCGTTGAATTTATACTAAAACATTGCGTCTGGACAAAGCTGTAAATGTGCGTACGCAGTAAAATAAATCAGATGTATAAACACTGCGTACGCGGAATCCCACTCATGTTCTCTTTGTATATCTGAATAAACGTGAAAGTGAGTGCACTTAATTTCAACTCTCCTCGACGGACGGCAAAAACGTATCACGCTGCTCCTCGCCGCTTATCGCCGTAAATTAATGACTTCCGGCTACTTAGATGCTCTTACCGCTTTCGGTGTGAACGTACAGTAAGTTACTGACTTAATATACTTTTTATAGTAGTAATAATAATGATCTTGCCAATTTGTCATGCACACTGAACTAGAGCTGTAATCTGGCCGTAAAAATTAGGACCAATAGGGCTGGAGCCCGACAGAATTATGCCCGAGCCCTACAGGAACATTTTGATTGACAGCTTTATAAAGCCCGAATCCGTTTACAGCCCGATATTATTCAAATGTGCACAGGCACACAGCTCTATTGCATTTTTTCAAGATGCATTTATATGTTTTAACATAATTTATTCGTAACAAACGTAGACTATAGGCCACTTGGAAGTTGAAACAAAGAAATAAAATAAGTAACATCATAACATCTCAGCACTCTAAATAGGCACATAAACTTAGCCTTTAAAATGGCCAACACACTAATAAAAATAAGTCTTTCCTAACAAATCAAACAAAATAAATTCTAAATTATGACGGGTATTTGGCAATAACGAAATTAAGATAAAGGCTCTGCGAGATTTGTTTCGCTACTTCTCTTCACAATTTGGCATTAAGGCAACGGTGAAGCTGAATATTAAAAGAATAACATAGCTTAATGCTAACATTCGCCTGTATACTCTAACTACATAATGATTATATGGTTTAATAAATATTTATTTATAATTTAAAAAAAACTTAACTCACCAAGATTAGGCTACGTGTTTTTTGTGGAGGAACATTATTGAATCCTCTGTAAATGGCTTTAGCGCAGTCCTGCGCTCAGGATGGTGCGTCCTGCAGCACCAAACACCCATTCACTCGCTATGCAGAGTTCTGACCTGACTTATTTTGCAACTTATGGGTAGGATTGTTTGTTCATCTTTTATCAACCTAGATCATCAATTTAATTTTCCATGACAGCGGTTTCAATTTAGCGAGTGGCCTTGTCATCTTCCCTGTCAGCTTGCTGTGCTGTTAACTGCTCTACCATAATACGCAGTGTATGAGTGACCGCCAAAATACCTTTGCAGCTAGAATGACAGGTTCTTTCTGAAATAGCGGCTGGCCTGACCGCAGTCAAAATTAGTTCGTTTTGACTTCTCTGTCATCTTTTGTTTCACCTTTGCAGGGAGGGAATTTAATGTTGTAACAAATGATTTAATTACTGTCTTGCGCTAATCGAAATGCATCACATGACTGTTCATTTACTGCGCAAGCCAAGCCCGACTCGACCCCGTCTAAAATGATAGAAATAAACCCAAACTGGGTCCCACTGGTTCCCGTCGGGTTCGGGCAAAGATCTTCAGCTCTACACTGAACCACCGATTCGAAATAAAAGGTTTGTAAAGGTTCTTTAGCTTCATGATGGAGTGCTTCGAAAGCAGCTATCGCTAGATATACAGTTAAAGTCAAAACTATTCGCTCTTTTGAGAATTTGTGTTTCTTTATCAAATATTTCTCAAATGATATCCATGAATAACAGAGCGAGAAAATTTACACAGTATTACCTATAATATTTTTTTTCTTCTGGAGTAAGTCTTATTTATTTTATTTCATCTAGAATAATAACAGCAGTTTTTAATTTCTAAAAAACATTTTAAATTTGTAATGTGTATTCATATAGCGCATTTATTGTGTATGGCCATGCACCCAAAGCGCTTTACAATCATGAGGGGGGGGTCTCTCCACTATCACCAGGGTGCAGCATCCACTTGGATGATGCGACGGCAGCCACAGGACAACGGCGCCAGTGCGCCACACACCAGCTATTGGAGGAGTGGAGAGACAGTGATAGAGCCAATTCAGTGGATGGAGATGATTGGGAGGCCATGATTGGTAAGGCCGATTGGGGGACTTTGGCCAGGATACCGGGGTTACACCCTTGCTCTTTACAAGAAGTGCCATGGGATTTTTAAAGACCACAGAGAGTCAGGACCTCGGTTTAACGTCTCATCTGAAAGACGGCGCCCACTGACAGTGTAGTGTCCCCTTCACTATACTGAGGCATTAGGACTCACACAGACCGCAGGTTGAGCGCCCCCTGCTGGCCTCTCTAACATCACTTCCAACAGCAACCAAGTGTTCCCATGTGGTCTCCCATCCAGGTACTGACCAGGCTCAGCCCTGCTTAGCTTCAGCGAGTAACAGTCTTGTGGCTATTTTAAAGTCAATATTAGTAGCTCCCTTAAGCTATATTTGTTTCGTTAGTCAGCAAAACAAACCACTGTTATACAATGACTTCTCTAATTACCATAACTTTACCCTAATTAACCTAGTTAAGCCTTTAAAAGTCACTTTAAGCTGTAGAAGTGTCTTGAAAAATATCTAGTCAGATATTAATTACTGTCATAAAATAAAATGAATTATTAGAGATGAGTTATTAAAACTGTTATGGTTAGACACGTGGTGAAGAAATATTCTGTTCGTTAAACAGAAATTGTGGGGGAAATATACAGGAGGGCTAATAATTCAGACTTCAACTGTATACCAGCAGTACTGTATGTAATGTAAAGTAGGTTGAACGTTGAGGTTTTCTCAGTGTCCATCTGTCTCTGATTTCCCTCCTCTCCACTGATGATCAGCGTCCGTGTCTCCGCTCTCCTTCATTCATGCTGTTGCTATTGGAAATGCAGGCCTCCAGACTGTAAATGAGGGCTGTGTGGTCTGACAGCTGCTTTAACCAGGTCTTCTATTGGAAACGCCGTTGCTCTGACAACTCTGTCAGTGTGGCGGTGCCTGTTAAAGGTCTCGTGAAGCGCTTTAAAAGGTGCATTTTTGTTCGATGTTTGACGTGATGTCAACCGAAACACAAAGAGAGGGTGGGACATAGTGTAGCTCCGCCCCTTTTCATAAAACAGCCAGTAGTGTTTTACTTTATCACATCTCTGCCAGTGAGGGTGGTTGAGCCAACACAATCTCACGGCAATTCGTAACTGTTTGATTTAGTGGCTAATTTATATGATTTCGTACAATCTAATTCGTACAATTTAGTACGATTTGCTCATCCCCCAATGACGGTTGGGTTTAGGGCTGGGGTTAGGTGCCACGCCTCCTTTTTGAAATCGTACAATTTCATACGACTGAACTCGAATTCATAGCAATTAGCCACTAAACTGACAAAACGTAAAATACTTGCGTTGTCTCGTGAGATCAGGCTGGTTGAGCTTAAGCGCATCAAATGTGAAGCGTCTTGAAGGGGGCGGTGTATGTACTAGAGAGCATTTGATTGGTCAGAAGATTTAACAAGAAACTGAAGTGTGAGGTGACCTGAAAAAAAAGGTTGATATATTTAGGCCGGCGTGCAAACTGCAAGCTTTGGTTGTTTAAATGCAAATTTCGTCACAGGTTGGAGCACACTAGTGGTTCAGTGGTTCTCAAACTTTTTTCACCAAGTACCATCTCAGATTTTTTTTTCCTCCAAGTATCATCATGATAAGCAGTATTGAAATACAGTCGCATAGTAGGCCTAGTAAAGCAGCTACAACTCTTAAAGTTTAAAATCGTGAAAGATTAACTGTTATTGTTAAGAATATATACTGTATTATTTTCAGCCACTTTAAACAAACAAATTAAAATGTCAACGTTAAAATTAAAACTTGCTTTGGTAACACTTTATGGTAACTACACATTATAAATCATTTATTAAACATTAGCAAATAGTGAATTCATTATCTGTTAAGCATTAACTCTACGTTAATAAGCGTTAGTAAGCAGTTTATAACTGCAGCTACAAATGCTCTATTCTTGACTTATTAGCACCTATATAATGTGTTTAACAATTGTAATTTTATATTTAGTTAATGATTTATTTTTCATTACTAAATTAAGTATCACATTATTTACAAGCCATTTGTAATTAAGAGTAGTTGAGGGTTTTTAGGATCATTCAGAATGAGTTAGTAAATGATTAATAAACTATTGAAATCAACGTTTATATGTCTTATTATGCAGGCATATATTAATGGTTACTATATATGTTAATAAATGCTTTATTAACTCAACTTCATGCAGTTTTGAGACCTGATCTAAAGTGAGGACTATTCATGCTTTATAAATCTCTTATAAATGACAAATAAAGGCTCAGTTAAACTCTAAACAGGAAAAATGACATTATTCATTCCTATTCATTTAAAGAAACTCAAATGAAACTGTACTTTAAACGAAAAATAAATCTTTGCAACCTGATCTAAAATCAAATCACTGTAGAGTTTAAACATTGCATCTTATTATATTTTTGAATTATTATATTGCTGTTGTTTTATCCAGTTTTATGTCGTATTTTGACACTACTGTTATTCAGCAATGTTTAAACTTTACAGTAATTTTACTTTTTAGAAAAGATTGCAAGGATCATTGTTCATTTGAATGAGCCTGTAATAGTCGTTTATAAGGGATTTATAAAGCATAAATAGTCCCCACTTTAGATTAGGTCACAAAACTGCATGAAGTTGAATTAAAAAGCATTTATTAACATATTAGTTGACTATTAGTATATGCCTGAATAATAAGATATATAAATGTTAATTTCAATAGATTATTAATTATTTACTAACTCATTTTGAATTATCCTAAAAACCCTCAACTACTCTTAAATACAACTCGTTTGTAAATAATGCGATACTTAATTTAGTAATGAAAAATAAATCATTAACTAAGTATGAAAATACAATTGTTAAACACATTATATAGGTGCTTATAAGTCAAGAATAGAGCATCTGTAGCTGCAGTTATAAACTGCTTACTAATGTTTATTAATGTAGAGTAAATGCTTAACAAATAATGAATTCACTAGATGCTAATGCTTAATAAATGACTCATAGTGTGTAGTTATTATAAAGTCTGACCCTTGCTTTTAAAAATTCATTAAAAATGGTAGGCTACTGTTCTGAAAAGTAAAAAAAAAAAAAAAAACTCCTGTATTTAAATGTAAAGTGTTAACTTATAGTAACCTAATCATCAAAACCTGGAAATGTTGCTTGGACCTCATAAATAAAGGTTATATGTCATCATATATATATATATATATATATATATATATATATATATATATATATATATATATATATATATATATATATATATATAAACCATTTTTGATACATTTTGAAATATTTGTTGCATGTACATATGACATTGATATTGGATTCCTCTGCGTACCACTAGAAGAAAGCCAGCGTACCACTAGTGGTACACGTACCACAGCTTGAGAACCACCGCACTAGCTTATAGATATCCTGAAGACTAACAAACTTATATTGACATCCAAATCTGCTGTGTAGATGCGCACACACTGAGTTTGTCCTTCATCACGTGTGTATGACGAGATCTTTCACACACCCACCTTTTTTCTCAAAGCTAAAGATAAAACTTGTCACATTTTCTTCCAGGAGAGAGTAGACGCTGACATTTGCTCGCACTAAAAGATGCTTTAAAGGGACAAGTGACGCACAAATGAAAATGTCCTCTCTATTTACTCACCCTCATGTGGTTATAAACCTTTTGGAGCTTCTATCTTCTGTTGAACGCAAAAGAAGATGTTTTGAAGAATGATGAAAACCTGCAAGCATTGACTTTCTAAGTAGGAAAAGTAAATGTGGAAGTCAATGGTTACAGGTTTTTAGCATTCTTCAAAACATCTTCTTCTTAAAGAGGTTCTATTATGCAAAAATCCCTTCGATAAGCAGGGTTCAACGCTAAGGACATTTTCTACTGGCCCGACTGGACCAGCGGTTCAGATTTTTACTTGCCCTGCCAAAATTTTCACTAGTCCCACCAAAATAAATAAATAAAAAATAGCTATTTCTTAGAAACACATTATAAGTAATGTGTCAAAAATAATATCTGTTCATCTAGAATTGTAATATTTTAAAATGTCAAAATATTTAGCAGTGAAATGCAGCAGTATGGAAAATGTGCAGGTATTTTATTGCAAAACAAAAGGTGGCGGACTTAAAAGTGACGGAAAACTATCCAAAAAATTACTTCAATTTTTGTTGTTGTGTTGTACCCATGTAAATATGTTTCCACAACGTTAGTAACAGACGTTTTCTTTTAGAAAACACAAAAAGAGGGTGGGACATAGTGTAGCTCCGCCCCTTTTCCTGAATTAGCCAGTAGTGTTTTACTTTATCACCAGTGAAAGCGTATTGAAGGGGGGCGGGGTATGTCAGATACTAGAGAGCATTTGATTGGTCAGAAGATTTGACGAGATACTGAAGTATAAGGTGACGTGAATAAAAAAAGTTGATCCATTTAGGCTGGAGTGCAAACTGCAAGCTTTGCATGTTTGAATCTTATATATGCAAATTGTGTCCCAGTTTGGAGCACACTAGCTTATATGCACTACTTACTGGCACTGCCAAAATTTTCACTGGTCCCACCAAAATAAATAAAAAATAGCTATTTATTAGAAACACATCTTATATAATGTGTCAAAAATAATGTCTGTTCATCTAGAATTTAAATATTTTTAAAATGTCAAAATATTTAGCAGTAAAATGCAGCAGTATGGAAAATGTGCAGGTATTTTATTACAAAACAAAAGGTGGCGGATTTAAAAGTGATGGAAAACTGTCCAAAACATAATTTTTTTGTTGTTGTGTTGTACCCATGTAAATATGTTTCCACAACGTTAGTAACAGACGTTTTCTATTAGCCTCATAATTTGATGTTGCAGTCTCATCACTTGACTGATTTTTACAGGTGTGAAAAATATATGTGCTCGCAACATCCCATCAGATAAAAGGAACCAAAAAGCAATATGTTGTTTATGACTTCACATTCGATTCTTCACACTCGATACTAAGACTGTAAATATGCACGCAATTGACAAATAGTGGCAGGCAAATAAAAATTTTGTGACAAGGGAGCACTGGCCTAATCGGGCCAGTAATGATTCTCTCTACTGTCCCAAACATCTCTCACACTGGCCCCGAGCCATCGGGCAGTCTTATTGTTGAGCCCTGTGAGGGGTTTAAACACATTTGTCAGCGGTGTTGATATAGTCAGCCTCTAATAGTAAAAAGTTATTTATTTAATTTTTTATAATCAGACTTGATCAAAACAGTCTGCAGAAACACTTTGATTGGCATTCTCCCTTTGTAGGTGTCATCAGAAGTGACTGTCTCTCCCTTATTAGCATAAACAGCCCTGAGGGAGAAGCAGCTGAGATTTGAATCTGCCACTATGCTGACCATACACTGTAAAAGATATTGACGTAGTATCCGTGACGCCACCCATGGGTTTCTGAAGAGGTCAAATGAAGCTACAAGTGGGCGTGGCCAACCGTTAACATTTTGTTCGCGTGTCATCGTGCCAAACAAAAAAAGGGCAAAGAGGCGGAGCATGTGCGAAGCTACAGATACCTTCTAGCATTTTGCTAGAAACACTTAATACTTCATTACCTGAGACTCATTACCTGTGTTCTTATCACATGTGCTTGGTCATACACTATGTCAATAAAGTGTTTAGACTTTTAAAAACACTGCTGTAATACATTGAGCCTCTAAACATTGTTCTTATGATGTTTGTCTACAAGAGGAAAATGCAAATTACATTCAAACACTTCAGATATAGTCTGTGTTAGTAAATGCAGGGCTATTGATGAAATCCAGCATAACACTGTATGACAACACTTCAGATGACTGATCTAGAGCCCACAGCAAATCAATCTGTCAGATTCTGGGGTATATTACAGGTGTAAAGCTAAATATAAATGATAAATAATCTCAAATAAAACGAATACATTTATAGAGATGGTATTTAAGTATAATACTTCGCTCGCCTGGAAAATGGAGGCCATGTGAATGGCTTGTGAGCACAATTTTAAGTGCACACAGCATGCTATAGTATCTGATAATTATAAGAAATAATTCCAAAAAGCAACTGAATGTGTAAAGCCACATAAATCAACACAAAAATACAATGTATACTAGGGGTGTAGTTTGAGCTGTTACACCACTAATGTATACTGTATGCCCAGCTCAGCGGCTAATCAGCCGGAATCAGCTGAGGTGATGAGACAGTGACCAGCGAGACCTAGCCGTCACTCAAGTGGCCACTCCCTTTATTATGCAAACTGTATATAACTTAATATAAATTAAACAGATGAGTTTTAAAAACATTTACCCCCCTCAAGGTTGTCCTGAAGGGTAACATTAGCTATATATATATACCGCTATATATATATACCAAAATCGTTCTTTGTACCAGGCTGTAAAGACCTTTCGATCTGCTCTAAAGTGGGCCATTTTTAACAGTGGGCTCAATGGAAATCTGCTCTATTATGGAGCCAAGACTAGCGGAATTTCCATGAATTGCAGTATCAGTTACTTCCATAGCATAGATGTTTACATTAGATGTTGCCTACGCTATTGTTGTGTATTGTAAGGAATGCGTCAATTGAGCCGCCGTTTTAGAACAGGGTAGCGCTCCTTTGAAATGAATGTGAGACCAAGGTGCAATGGAGGACTGGCCATCCAGAGCCAGAGATATATACACATATATGCATATATCTGTGATCTGGAGTCTTTCCATTGTGCTTTTTTTTCTTTGTTTGCTCATTACCACACCCGTACACAGCGCTAAAGTCCAGCATCTTCACATTGGCTTTAGTCTTGACCTCATTGGTCTTGACTAAGGTTGAATGACTTGTCCTGACAGCAATGTGGCTGCGATATTGACGCATGCTCAGGGTCCGTATGCGATATCTAGTGCATATATCTATGCATTGATATTAGTTTTCATGATGGAGAGCTGGATGTAGCCCCTTGATGCTGACACATAAGCCTCCTTTCCACTACAAACGACAAGCGACAGACCGGAAATCCTTCATTTCCAATGGAGAGTAGTCTGGGAGCTGTGTGGAGTTCCGATAATCTCCATATGCGGAAAAATCGGATCTGAATTGAGCTACGGATCCGTTGAAATATTTGAACTCCTGCAACTAGACCGTATGCGAGTGGCCGACTAGATGTGATGTATTCCAGTGTTGTCCAAGCAGGTCCGTCAACGCGAGATGAGAAATAGGAGTTTATTTGGATATTTTTTGAATCAGAAAAAGTCTATATTAAAGGGCCATGACACCCCCCACTTTCGGTTAAAGTCTACTTCTGAATTTTTTCAAAAGATGCATGATTAATGGGCGTGGAGCTCCGCGAGCACAGGGCAGGAGTGGGCGTGGCAAGCAGGGGAGAAGGGGAGCGAACAACTGTTGTAGTCAGTTAGCTCACGAAATGAGACACAAACCGTGAGACGCATGAGTTTATAGTTTACAAAGTTAAAATGCAAAGAAATAAACAGTAATTTAATGCCTTGCTACATTTGTTATTCGTAATTTCATATACAGACAACCACAATTTATATCATTATAAAGATAAGTGTGTTCATGTAAACACTATAAATAAGGATTCTCCCACAATCCCCGGGTCTAAATTATAGATCTGAATGCAGACTCAGTGCAGCAGGTCTCCTGACCTGTCTATTTTAACCATTAGCCCTGCTGGTAATATAGAGGATTTGGGCAAACACAGCTCCGCGATGTGTCTGAATGTGAACGAACTCCTGATAAAAGACAACGTCTGCTATTCTCCAATTCTCGCACTGCTCTCTCGACAAAAATGCTTGCAGCACACACACAGCTTTGCTGTATGATCGGCCCTGACAAGATCGCGGGGAAAAAACATGCAACAAACCTTGTGGATCATGGAAACAAACACATAAGAGCAGGGGCGGACTGGGACAAAAATTCAGCCCTGGCACTGTAGCCACACCAGCCCACATTACCACACCGACACAGCCCCACCCACAGACACACACATTCACTATTTAGTCTACAGATGGTGAAATAATATGACATTCTTGCAGATTTTGATAATGTATGGGTAACCTCGTATTGGGTCGGCCCATCTTGAAACCAGGCGGCAGATGCCGATTGGGCCAAATGCTTAACATTTATTATTATTACTATTTTTATTATTATTATTATTATTATTATTATTATTATTATTATTATTATTATTATTATTATTATTATCATAATATCACATCTAGCAAGAAATAAAAGCTGTCTGCACTTAAAAACAATACGTATTTTTAAAAAAACTGACCGGCCCACATTAAAATTTGTCTGGCCCATCTGGCATTTGCCAGAATTGTCAGATGGCCAGTCCGCCCCTGCATAAGAGCCTCATAAACGGCTACTGTGTGCCGTGGGTCCGTGTCTCAAAGTTTGCTAGAAACTGGCAGATCTGCCTTGCCTTCGGAAAGCACGTGCTCTCATGAATAATTAAGCAGCCGGCTCTTCTCATAGGATAAGAAAACTCCGCTATGAATAATAATGAGAAACCGACGGGTCATCATTGCACTTGCAGTACTTCGCTACGTCGCCGATTTTGATCCCGCCCCAAAAAATCATTTAAACCCGGAAGCTGAAATTAGCTGACAAAAGCTCAAAATTATCCAGTTTTCCCCACAATTAAAGCTGACAGGTGCTAACATCGTCTTAACTGATGCTCAACACACACATCTGTTAATATTAAAAAAAAAAGTTCTGTTCTCCAGGGTGTCCTGAACCTTTTAAAAAAAAAAAACATAATTTCTGTTCATAAATGGAAGTAATCAAGTAATAAAAATATGATGTTTTATGTTGTCTCCATATTTTCTTCAATATTTTAGCGGTCTACGAGTTTCTAGTATTCATTCATACATTCAACCATGGTGAACGCACAGAAAATAAAGACTCTTGCTTTTGCACTCCTTTATTTCGGACACTGCGAGAACAGCTTCTCTCCTAAGGTGCACATCAGAACTGAAAATACTGTGCGACTGCCACAAGGGGGCGTTTTCCGACAGTCGTGTTCAAACGTCGTGTGCAGTGGAAAGGCGGCTATATGCATTTCCGCCTTCTTTTAAAAAGAGCACTAATCTCATTTGCATTTAAAGCGACAGTCACCAAAACGCCACAATTAGGATCAAAGCCTATAGGGTTTAGTTTCAGAGAGTTATAAAACATTATCTGTGCGGTATTTTGAGCTGAAACTTCACACACACACTCTAGAGACTTATTTTACATCTTGTGTAAGGGGGCATAATAGGACCCCTTTAAGTAAAGAAAGCATGTTTTTGCAGGGTGAGAGCGATATGAGCACTTGAGCATGGTATAGCTAGAGTTATTATGCCTCTAACACAAACGTCAAGAGCTTAGTATGCATTTCTGGAGAGCAGGGCGCTAAGTAGCCATTAGCTGCTGGATGAACCCGATGGTGAACGCACGACTCTAAATAAACTCAACTTCCCACTGCAATCATCACGGGCGGCTCCTGGACTGACAGCTTGGAAATGGGATTTTGCCAGTGAGCCGATGAGTCTGGAGACAGAGGGAGGGGGGTGGGGGGCGGTTGGGAGATCTGGCCATTTAGCCCATAAAGATTTCATTTGACAACCCTTCAACCTGCTGCAGTGTGTGTGTGTGAACAATTGTGTGTGTGTGTGTGTAAATGAGTGTGTGGGCGTATTTGTGTGTCTACCCATGCATAAACGATTGTGTGTGAGCATGCGCATGTGAAAGTGTGTGAGCGTGCACGTGTGTGTAATATTCATTCATTCATTCATTCATTTTCTTGTCAGCTTAGTCCCTTTATTAATCCGGGGTCAACACAGCGGAATGAACCGCCAACTTATCCAGCACTTTACACAGCGGATGCCCTTCCAGCCACATCCTATGTCTGGGAAACATCCATACACCCATACACATACACTCATACACTACGGACAATTTAGCCGACCCAATTCACCTGTATTGCATGTCTTTGGGCTCTGGGGGAAACCGGAGCACCCGAAGGAAACCCACACGAAGGCAGGGAGAACATGCAAAGTCCACACAGAAACGCCACCTGAGCCGAGGTTTGAACCAGCGACCCAGCAACCTTCTTGCTGTTAGGCGACAGCACTACCTACTGCGCCACTGCTTCGCCCATGTGTGCAAGATGTGAATTCATTTGTTTTCTCTGCTTAGTCCCTTTATTAATCTGGGGTCGCCACAGCGGAATGAACCGCCAACTTATCCAGCATATTTTACGCAGAGGATGGCCTTCCACCTGCAACCCATAACTGGGAAACAGCCTTACACACTCATTCACACACACTCTCATACACCACATCCAATGTAGCTTATTCAAACTACCAGAATTATAAGAGTAGAATTACCGTAGTGCTCATTCAGACCGTTGTCATATAAGACGTCATATTGACACCTCATATTTACATTTAAAGCTTCTATCGAGGTATTAAAATTAAAGTTCACATGAACCGGAAGCTGCGAGCATTGTTTTTTTGAGTTGTCACGCAGTATCTAGAGAAACGGAATATTAAATTAGAAAACAGTGGGCGTGGCTTGTTTTATTTACCTCAAGCTGATTGGATATAGTAAAGTAGGCATTTCATTCAGAAAGATGGGTGAAAAGGGTTTGCGGAGAGTTAATACTGAGAGCAGGAGGGGCGTGGTTAATTGTGTTAGCCACTCCCAGTACCTCAGACAGACCAACGCGGCAACCTCCCGCTCTCCCCTGCTAATATGGAAGTAACTGAAACTGCAATTCATCCATAGATATATACACTAGATATCGCATAGGGAGCCTGAGCATGCGTCATTAGCGCCGCCATATTTGTACAGTGCTCCCAGGACGAGTGTCATTCAACCGCACTAGTCAAGACAGTGTTATTACTTGAAGATGCGGGACTTTAGCGCTGTCTACGGGTGTAGTAACGAGCAAACAAAGAAAACAAATCACAAAGGCAGAACATTTTATAGGTAAGACATAGTTTTTTACGTTTTTGTATGTTCTGAACTTTTGTGCTAAACAAGTAACGTTATTGATGATAATACAGTCACATACTGCATTCATAGGCAAAGTAGCACCTTATGTTAGCTGGCTTATGCTAGTTTTGTTGAATAAAATCAGCAAACAATGCAAAAGAAATATGACAACAAGATGCTGCGGTGCCAGAAACTGGTATTATTGTCGGCTAGTGAACGAGTCGTTCATAACGGAGATTCATTCACAAACGAATCGCTCCCTCCGTCAGTATGAGAAGTAAAGGCAGAAGAGGAGATGTGTTTCAGGACATGATTAGATCAAATTTAACAGGGAGGGTGAATAATACATTTCCATACACACAAACACAAGCTTTTTGTCAGGAATGCCTGTGCAATCACTTACAGTGATGGGTCGTTCATGAACGATTTGTTCATTTTAAACGAATTTTAAATATGACTCGGGATCTACGAGTCCTCTCAGGGAGTGATTTGTTCATCCGCACGTGCGCACATTTGTGTAGGTAGTGTTGTTAATTTCAAGTCTTCATCACATTGGCAGAAGCCAATCATATGCGTTTAGAGCCGGAAAAAGAATTGATCTGTTCATCTCTCGAGTCCTCTATCGGGTCTGAGTCACTTGTTCATCACAGGCCAATCATACACAATTAGAGCCGGAAAAAGAATTGATCCGCTCACCTCTCAAGTCCTCTATCGGGTCTTAGTCATTTATTCATCATGGGCCAATCATATACGTTTAGAGCCGGAAAAAGAATTGAACCGTTCATCTCTCAAGTCCTCTATCGGGTCTTAGTCATTCATTCATCATGGGCCAATCATATGCATTTAGAGCCGGAAAAAGAATTGAACAGTTTATCTCTGGAGTCCTCGGGTTTGAGTCATTCTGTCACATAAACAACGAATGATCATGGCTCCTATCAGCTTAGACTGTGCATTAATTAAGATTATATGTGACTGTCAGTGTAACGTGAATGAACCCCTGACATTTGAAGACATGTAGAAGTGAGCTGAGCAAAGAGAGAACAATACCTTCATAGACAAAATAGCAGGTAAACATTGAATTATTATTTTCTCCTTCTTATATTCTATTTATGACTTATTTGTCGTGTGATCAACCTTTTGGGCTAGTTGTAGATGTGTTTGGGAGCAATTCGTAACTTTTTAATAATATTTTGGCAAATTGAACCAAATTGACTCGAAAAAAGATTCGTTCATCTTGATGAATGAGACTCAAAGAGCCGAGTCAGTAAAATGATCCGAACTTCCCATCACTAATCACTTATCCATCAATGTAGAAAAAACATTGATGGATAAATGTTGTGGGTGTGTCGTTTCATGCGTGTGTTACAGGTACGAACGGCATTGGAGGATTCGCATTTCGTGCTGATGATGCTGGCCGCTGACGCTGGGTTTGCGCCACCAATCGCTGGTTGGCGTAGCGTTTGAAAGCCAAGCCCAAACTACAATGGCGTTATCTCTCTCTCTCTATCTCTGTTCTTCTCTCGCCACTTCTCACTCTTATTCTTTCTGTGGGTCTCTATGAGGACAGTCTCTGTTGCGAAGGCTAGTCTGATAGAATGTGTTTGCTTGTGTCTAATGGTCTTGTCCAGGGGCGTTGCTAGGGTCGAAAGCGATAAGGGGCTTAGCGCTCTATTGACGCATTCCTTCCAATAGACAACAACAGGGTTGGAGACACCTAATGTATATATTTATGCAATTCATCGACTGGCCTTTGGGAGTTGGCTCCAGGAAATTCAGATGTTCACTGACTGCAATGGTAAATTGGCCAATTTTGCATCTGATAAAAACAGCCTGGTATAAAAGATGGTTTTGGTGCATATAGCTAATATTACCCTTCATGACAACTGTGAGGGGGTGAATTTAGTTTTAAATCTGCATAACTAAGGGTGTGGACACTTGAGCGACAGCTAAGCCTTGCTGCTTGCTGTGCGCTGTCTTGTCACCTCAGGTGATTCCGGCTGATTAGCTGCTGAACTCGGCTTATACAGTTGACGCCAGAATTATTAGCCCCCCAATTTATTTGTTTCCCCAATTTCTGTTTAATGGAGAGAAATTTGTTTTCAGCACATTTCTAAATATAAGAGTTTTAATAGCTCATTTCTAATAACTGATTTATTTTATCTTTGTCATGATGACAGTAAATAATATTTGACTGGATATTTTCAAGACACTTCTATACAGCTTAAAGTGACATTTAAAGGCTTAACTAGGTTACTTAGGTCAACTAGGCAGGTTAGGGTAATTAGTTATTGTATAACGATGGTGTGTTCTGTAGACTATTGAAAAAACTATATAGCTTAAATGGGCTAATAAATTTGTACTTAAAATGGTGTTTAAAAAATAATAACTTTTATTCTAGCCGAAATCAATTTCTCCAGAAGAAACAATATTATAGGAAATCTGTACATAAAAATTCCTGAGTCTGTTAAGCATCATTTGGGAAATAATTAAAAAAGAAAAACAAATTTACAGGAGGGCGAATGATTTTGGCTTCTGCTGTACCTTGTTAGTGTAGTTTTAGTGTTTTGAGTGGGTCTTCCAGGTATGAACACCCACGCCAGCGAGTGTGACGAGTGGGAGAGTGTGAATTAGACAGCTGTAAAGGTGCCACAAACCAGTCAGCGAATCTGTGACAGCAAAATGCATATCAGTGGAAACGGTGAAAATTTATTCCCACATGTATTCCCAGATGGTGCCATTTTCATCTCCGAGCAAAAACACAGCTTGTCGCTAATAATGTGGCTCGGGATGGACAGAATATTGATGCTCTTTTGTCTTTTGTGGACATGATTTGGTTATGTGTGTTTTGGCTGGTGATGAAATGCTGTCTACACATATGAGACAGGGTTGATTTGTGTTTGAGGTAAATTTCATCTCAATGAAACATTTCCGGGGCGGCACGGAGGCTCAGCACTGTACACAGCAAGCTCGCTGGTTCGAGTCCCGGCTGGGCCAATTAGCATTTCTGTGTGGAGTTTCTCCCTGTGTTGGCGTGGGTTTCCTCCGGGTGCTCCGGTTTTCCCCACAGTCCAAACATATGCGCTATAGGGGAATTGGATGAACTAAATTGGCCGTAGTGTATGAGTGTGTGTGTGAATGTGAGTGTGTATGGGTGTTTTCCAGTACTGAGATGCGGTTGGAAGAGCATCAGCTGCGTAAAACCTACGCTGGAAAAGTTGGGGGTTCATTACGCTGTGGTGACCCCTGATAAATAAGGGACTAAGCTGAAGGAAAATTAATGAATGAATAAATCACTTCTAGGCATCATTTCCAAAGAAGAATATCAAGTGTTATACCTGTTTATATCCAGGTTGTATTTTTATTCGTACCTTTTTTTTTTCTTAAAGGGGTCATTCATCCAAAATGAACACGCTGTCATCATTTACTTACCCTTCAAAACCACCTGTTGGATTTTCTTTTCTGCTGAAAATATACTGAAGACTGGTAAAAAAAACAGCATTGAACCCCCTAGTATTTTTTGTGTTTACTCTGGATGTCAATCGATGTTTTTTCCAACATTCTGTTGAATATTTAGTTTTGTGTAGGACATAAACAAGAAATTCATAAATGTTTAGAAACACTTGGGTGCAAGTACTTTAGGAAATGTTCATGTTTGAGTGAACCATCTCTTTACTATGGTTTTTATGGTCATAAACAGCATGTCACTATGTCTTAATGTTAACCACAAAAGGTTCATAAAGTAGTAGTACCTTAATGTAAATTATTGTAGTAAAGAAATAAGAAATTATCTTTAATTTTATTTAATTTTATATTTATATTTATTTATTTTATTTTATTTTATATAGTTTTAATTTAATTTAATTTCATATTTTATTTATTTTATTTTTCAATTCTTTTTACATATTTTATTTTATTTTATTTTGATTAATTTAATTTAAATTTGAATTACATTTTTTATTTTATTTTATTCTATTTTTAATTTTATTTATTATTTTTTATTTCATTTTATTTATTTATTTTTTTTTAATTTAATGTAATTTAATTTATTTTAATTTAATTTTACAATTTATATTTTATTTTAATTAAAAAAATATTTAAAGTACAATTATTAAATAAAACTACTCCGTTACAATAACTTAAGTATGTGTAATTCATTATTTCCCACATTGATGTCATGTATAGACTATCTTGTCTTTTTAGATGTTAAATCATTCTGCTATTTATTATTATTATAACCTTTATTTTACCAGGAAAGACACATTGAGATTAAAAATCTCTTTTACAAGATATTATTCATTGCTCCAAGAAAATCTCATCAACGCAAGTGTCCAATGAATTAATGCAAGGGACAGATGTATGTTTTATAAATAGTGGGGGTATACGCTTTCGAACACATCTGTGTTTTTCCTTAAACATAGTTTTGGTTAAAGAGTTTTTTTTTTTTTTTTTTTTTTTGCTTTCCCAACATTGGGTCAAATATGGACAAGTAATTTAAATACAACTTTAATGTTGCAATTAGTCATTTTTTTGACTGGACTTTTTTTTTTTAAGTAACTTACCCAACACTGCCCATATATAGCAAAAATGAATGGTGCAGTTGGTGCGAATGATGTAGAGCCTAAAACATTGGTGTGTTTTGCTGGTGAATCTGGACTCTGGTGCTAAAATCAGCCCTGACCCGGCGACATGAGCTCCTCTCAGCGTTTTCTGCTGCTCTTATTGCTGTTGGTGCCCGCAGAGAATGTGTTCATGAATAATTTAGCGCTCCTTCACAAGGGCCTCAAATTGGGTCTTTCTTAAAGACGAGAGCGGCGGACCTTGACCGAGACATTCTGGAGCTGCAGAATGTGCTGGATTATCTGCATTTCTTAGATTTGTTTCAGTGAAATAAAGGAACGTTCTGTTTGATTGCCATACTTACTGCTGTTTCCAACTCTCGTAGTTTGTTTTTAGAGAGATTGAAAGGAAATGAAAATGGAAAATGGTGTTTGCAGAGATTGTTGTGTTAGATTTAATCCTCAACTAGTTGGAAATTCACCCTTCGACTGACGTTTACATTGTAAAACCGTGAAAAACATATGTAAACATGCGTTTGACTGCAGTTTGAAGGTAAAGTGAACACAAGGGGGCAGTATGGCGCCAACAACTTTTGTTCCTTTTCACACTAATGATATTTACAGTTAAATATTATTTGTGAATAAAAGATTATTTTCATGCACAACACCAAATAAGTACCACAAAACAACTTAACAATGTCTATTATTTGTAATACACATGTTTGCATCACCTATCTGTCTCCATATGGACAACTTTTCTAGTGTGGTCAGTTTGCTTGGTAGCTCACCTTGTCTGGTGTTGTACTTATAATAAAGAGCGCTTGGGTTTGAGTCCTGTGAAGCATGCTTACATAAAAAAGGTAAAGCTATGTAAAATCAAGGTAAAATGATGTAGTCACAGTACACTTTTCTGTTACGTTTGCCTTTGAAAACAGTATTGTTTAGGCTTATGTTAGTGGACTTTGTCCTGGACGTATATGACAAGGACGTGTTTCTGAAACGTACCACAAATTGTACCATAAGCAAGGTTAAAAAAAGGTTAACAGCACCCTCTAGTGGATTTGTCATCTGAAATGTGCTAGGAAACCTACTCTAACAATGTATTTCAAATTTGCAAAAAAGTTAACAGCGCCCTCTAGTGGATTTATCATCAGAAACGTACATCAAACATTCTCTAAGCAATGTATTTCAGATTTGCAAAAATGTTCACGGCGCCCTCTAGTGGATTTGTAATCTGAATTGTACAATAAAACGTACCATAAATAATATATTTCAGATTTGCAAAACAATTAACAGCGCCCTTTAGTGGATTTGTTATCTGAATCGTACAACAAAGCGTACCCTAAATAATGTATTTGAGATTTTCAAAACAATTAAAAGCGCCCTCTAGTGGATTTGTCATCTATAACATACAACAAAACGTACCCTTTGCAATGTATTTCAAATTTGCAAAAAGGTTAACAGCGACCCCTAGTGAATTTGTTATCTGAAACATACAACAAAACTCATCCTTAGCAATGTATTTCAGATTTGCAAAAAGGTTAACAGCACACTCTAGTGGATTTGCCACCTGAAACGTACAACAAAATGTACCCTAGGCAATGTATTTCAGATTTGCAAAAAAGCTTAACAGCGCCCTCTAGTGGACTTGCCATCTGAAACATACAACAAAATGTACCCCAAGCAATGTATTTCAGATTTGCAAAAAGCTTAACAGCGCCCTCTAGTGGATTATTTTGTGTTTATTCTTATATGTATGATACTGTGGTGTTTAAGTAAAACAGTATATAGTTTTACATTCTGTATTATTAGGGCAGTTTTAAATAAAACATTAATTAAACAAGATTATAAATAATACATTTAAATGTTTTCTTTAAATTTGTTTAATACATTGTTTATATAGAATTGCAAGCCAAATTTGTCAGTTTAAATTTGTTATATATTTATGTTTTTTTTTGTATATATTAATTGTAATATAACTTGTAATGTAATACAAAATAATAAATTTAATATTTACTACTATAAAATTCAATATTTGGTTATGGTTACATATAATGAAGAGCGCTTGTGTTTGAGTCCTGTGAAGCCTGCTTACATAAAAAAGGTAAAGCTATGTAAAATCAAGGTAAAATGGTGTAGTCACAGTACAGTTTTCTGTTATTTTTGCCTTTGAAAACACTATTGTTTAGGGTTATTTTAGTGGACTTTTTCCTGGACGTATATGACAAGGACGTGTTTCTGAAACGTACCACAAATTGTACCATAAGCAAGGTTACAAAAAGGGATAAAAAAAGGTTAACAGCACCCTCTAGTGGATTTGTCATCTGAAACGTGCTAGGAAACCTACTTTAACAATGTATTTCAAATTTGCAAAAAAGTTAACAGCGCCCTCTAGTGGATTTGTCATCTGAAACGTACATCAAACGTTCTCTAAGCAATGTATTTCAGATTTGCAAAAAGGTTCACGGCGCCCTCTAGTGGAACAAAACATACCCTAAACAATGCAATTCGGATTTGCAAAAAGGTTAACAGCACCCTCTCGTGGATTATTTTGTGTTTATTCTTATATGTATGATACTGTGGTGTTTAAGTAAAACAGTATATAGTTTTACATTCTGTATTATTAGGGCAGTTTTAAATAAAACATTAATTAAACAAGATTATAAATAATAAATTTAAATGTTTTCTTTAAATTTGTTTAATACATTGTTTATATAGAATTGCAAGCCAAATTTGTCAGTATAAATTTGTTATATATTTATGTTTTTTTTGTATATATTAATTGTAATATAACTTGTAATGTAATACAAAATAATAAATTTAATATTTACTACTATAAAATTCAATATTTGGTTATGGTTAGTTATTCATTGTTATGATTTATTATTTATTAACAGCTCATTACATTCATCTGATCAAATGCTATTTTATATAGTGCATAATCCAATTAAATTCAGCATTTTGTGATTTAATTGAAGTTTTCATTGATTGATTTTTTTTGTTTTATTTTTTACTAATATTACAACAATAACTTTACAGTATTGACCTTATTCTTCAATGCGGAAGTGTGCTGGTTTTTGCGATCTGTTTTAGAACTTCCGATTCTGCTGCCTATGGGAGAAAGGACTAGGAATAATAAACAAACAAGTGTCTGCATGACTGCACAGACAAAGCAGAATCATATATCAGTTTGCAACATCAAGCAGTATAAAAAGCTGTTTTTAACGTCTGAGAACAGAAGTCTCAATCCAAAAAGATTCCAGTGGCTGCCCCACTCGTACGCAAAAAAAATAAGGGGAATAGTGCAATTCAACACAAAAAATATGGTGGTTCCAACCCAGTTATAGTCTAAACATGGACATTTGTTAATGAAAGTTTTAAACCTACAACTGAGTTTATTTATTTTCAAAGTGGGATTAAACATTTCTGCATATGTCATTGATGCTACAAACACTCAATACTGGACTAAACTCTGCTCTCTTTCATCACTTCGTTCTCATTAAAATTCTTATTTTCCAAGCTTCTCTTTAAAGGATTCTCAGACGCTCTCAACAAAGATGAAAAGAAGGCCAAAGGAATCTGCGTCTTGTAAATCAAGAGAATTATCTTTATATAAGAGCGTGATCTGAAATATTGAAGCTGCGGCGGCGGTGTGTATTCTTGACACTGAGTCCAGCAGAGCTCAATTATTCACTAGATTTATTTTTGCATAGTCATGCTTCAGACAGAGGGTGTTTATTGTCCAACACAAGACATATCACCTCACTGCAAATCTGTGCTGCTCTGTTTAGGACATTGATGAAGACTTGTTTTTTTTTTCTCTCCGTTTTAAAAGATTTGGTCTTTGTCAATCCTTCAATCCGTGTCTTCCCAGTAGGCACACGACGTCATAAGGCATTATTATTAGGTTAGATTTAAGCTGCGATCACACCAGAGTTTGAGTTTGCAAATTTCGGTCGCACGGCTCTGCGAAAAGGGGCGGGATTAAACAAGATGATTAAACATTTAAAAAGCAAGCGTTTGCTCCATATTTTACATTTCTGTCCAGAGAGGTCATGTTTTTATCATCAACTGGTCTCACGCAGTCAAGTGATGCGATTTCGCAGGTCAGAGTTCACCAAACGAAACTAGACGCATGACCCTGCGTTTCCGGTTTGACGCATTCGCGTGCGTATGAATGGAAGTCTATGGGAGGAAAAGCCCAGTGTGACCGCAGCTTAAGGTTATGATGTCAGCGGACCAAAATTCAAAGTCTAGTCAGGGTCTAAGGACAATGTTGGGTTGTTTTAACCCAATGTTAGGTCAAATACGGACAAATCCAACAGTTTAATTTAAATTTCTATTGATGATTGCTACCAATTTGCTAAACTAAGGAATGATTGTTTAATTGTCACAATCACTACAGAACTAGACATCTTCCACCACATGAAGTACAACTACCATGATACAGTGCACCAATTAACACCCTCTACAGCTGACATTAATCCGAACATCACACACACAGCTGAAACTCATAATCAGTGATTACCTGGACTATAAAGGCACCTCTCATTTTCACACACACACTGCTGAGTCTTGTTCATCTGTAACATTACCAAGCGTTATTCTCATCTAACCTTGCCGTGCCTTTTGATCCTTGTTAAATTGTTTGACCATTGCCTGCCTGACTAAGTTGTAAATAAACTGCCTTTGGACCCTCACCTCCTTTTTACCTTGACTCTGTGTTACAACAATATAACCTCGCTATTTTTATTATTATTTTTTTACAAGTTACCGATAATGTGTCTGTTGCACTTTTCTCTCCGAACATCTGTATGTCGTTTATCTCTGAAAACAATACAAAGTTGATCACAAAAATAAAAAGGGATTTCATTTTCATCAAAAAATTAACCCAGTAGTTAAGTTTTTTGGATTTTTGACCCAATTCAACCCAGCATGTGTTAGAGTGTGGCATTGTTTCACCGTGTTGACAGCAGTAATTGATGAGAGCCGCAGTTAAATGTGTGTATTGAGGGATTTTGAAGGTCTCTGTTCGCTTTGATTGGATTTGTCGAGCTCCTCGTCTTCTGCTTGTTTATTGAATCTGCTGCTGAATTCGTTCAGGTTCAGCCCTCGCTGCAATAAAACTCCTCTAATATCCCAGAGGGGAATGTTTTAAGGATATTTAATCAGAATGAATTTTCGGAGACTCCTGGGAAGCTTCAGCCGAGCTCAGTCTGACTGTCAGTGGAGGATCATTATTAGACGAGCTCTGCTGAATCCAGGACGCTTCATCTTAGAGTCGAACTGAATGAGTTATTAATGAGTCTGCATCGATATTGCTCAAATGGATTGAAATCAACTCTTAATTGTTTCTGGTGTTGATCAAATGTCTTGATTTAGAGTTGTAGGATTTATAAACATCTTTTAATCTGGCACGGTGGTTAGTATTGTCGCCTCACAACACAATCTCACGGCAATTCGTAACTTTTTCATTTAGTGGCTAATTCGTACAAATTCGTACGATCTAATTCGTACATTTTAGTACGATTTGCGTATCCCCCAATGACGGTTGGGTTTAGGGGTGGGGTTAGGTGCCACGCCTCCTTTTTAAAATCGTACATTTTCTTACGACTAAACTCGTACGAATTAGCCACTAAACTGCAAAAACGTAAAATACTCACGTTTTCTCGTGAGATCAGGCTGCGCCTCACAACAAGAAGGTCACTGGTTCGAGTCCCTGCTAGGCCAGTTGGCATCTCTGTGTGGAGTTTGCATGTTCTCCCCATGTTGCTGTGGGTTTCCTCTGGTTTCCCCCACGCGCGCTATAAATGAATTGGATGAATTTAATTAGATGTAGTGTATGAATGAGTATGGGTGTTTTCAGGGCCGGAGCAAGCCGAACTGACACTCTAGGTCAGGGGTTCCCAAACTTTTCTGCCCACGACCCCCAAAATAACAATGCCAGTGACTCGCGACCCCCAATATCCTCTGAGGTGGTTATAAATACAGAAACCTTGCATGCAATAATGCAGACACACCAATTAAATTTGTGACAGTGCTTTAAATGTGCCAGAAAGTATAACCTGATGTTATAAAATCAAAATGCATCTGACGCTATTGCTGCCTTTAATATAATGTAATTACCCCAGGGGTCGCAATCCAATAGAACTAGTAACTATAAGCTACTATAGTAACTATATAGAATATAGTAACTATAAACTATTTATTTTCAGTATAGTTATGGATAAAATATGTTAATTTTTATGGTTTAATAAAAATAAATAGATTTTTGGAAATCACCAGGCGACCCCCTTTCATTGCCCCGCGACCCCTCGGGGGGTCCCGACCCCCACTTTGAGAACCACTGCTCTAGGTAAACGATTGTCATGTCTAAGCGCGAGTGGTTTCACTTTCTCCAAAAAGCTTGCGATCGCTCACCGAGTGTCTATATTTGAAATGATCTTCTTGAGCTGATGATAATAATGTGTGCGTGATTATTAAAGTGCTTCTGACATGCATGTTGTTTTTGAAGCCAAATAAGGACTAAATGTTTGCTGTTTGTAGTATTTCTGTAATCCATAACAGATCGGAGATTGTAAGGGGCTGTGTATGTTCATATATGTTGCTTTTATTTATTTATTTCATATAATTGCAGACGTTACAGTAGCCTATTTCACTATTTATCATTGATCTGCAGTAATAATCAACTCATGTTCATAGAAAGGTTAGTAATGGATATTTATGCATAAGTATTTATGTGTTTAAACTGTTTTGTAAGAAGATATGATATGTGAACAGCCCGTATAGCTTTACTTTGACGTTTCCTCGAGCGAGAAGGACGTCAATTGAAACTTTGTCGTACACCATGCCCACCATAAGGGTACCATTGGTGCCCTTTGGCACAAGCCTTTTGACACAAGCCTAATAAGGGTACTCAGTGGAAACAGGCAATAAGCCAAAGGAAAATTAATGAATGAATGTTAGCAAGTGCATAGCAATGGTGGAAACATGAATATTGTAAAATAAATATATTTGAATAATTTGCTGTATTATAAAATGAAACATTAATAATATTTAGTTGAGACAAGCCTCCGTTGTAAAACTTTATGCATATGTATATATATATATATATATATATATATATATATATATATATATATATATATATATATATATATATACATACATACACACACACACACACACACACACACACACAAACACACACACACACACACACACACACACACATATATATATATATATATATATATATATATATATATATATATATACAATTATCACAATATAAAAACAAAATTACAACAAATTAAATATTTTAAATTTAATTCACTGAACATATTAGACTGAACTTAAAATAATACAAATATTATTGAAGATGTTAAATAATCATATAATAATATTACATAATGAATATATTATTATATGATTATTTAAAATCTTTAATAATATTTGTTTAGTCAAATATGTATTCTGACTGAGGCTAGGCTCAAATAAATAGTTTTAATCTTCAAATTTTATATATATTTAATTATATATAAATGTAATATTTATATTATATATTAGTAATTATATAAATTTATTAAAAGCTATTAAGTCTAGAATTACTGTCATGTAATATTTGTATATATAAAATATAGTATTTTTCATAATATTTATTCATTTTCCCTCGGCTTAGTCCCTTTATTCAACAGGGGTCGCCACAGCAGAATGAACCACCAACTTATTCAGCATATGTTTTACGCAGCGGATGCCCTTTCAGTTGCAACCCGCTACTGGGAAACACCCATACACTCTCACATTCATACACACCCTCATACACTAAGGCCAATTTCGTTCATCAATTCACCTATAGCGCATGTGTTTGGACTAGAAACTGGAGCACCCTGAGGAAACCCATGACAACACAAGCAGAACATGCACACATCACACAGAAATGCCAACTGACCCAGCTAGGACTCGAACCAGCAACCTTCTTGCTTTGAGGCAATCGTGCAACCCACTGCGCCACTGTGACGCTCCATTTGCGTTTATATGATATATTAAAAATTATATATTATATTAAAAGCCATTACTGTCATGTACTATTTATGTAATGATGTAATATCTTTTGTTATCCTCTTTATTTGATTAAAAAAATATTTACTTCACATAAAGGGTTGAGAATAAACTTTTATTTCTAATGTTCATTTCTATTGTTAATATCTTCCTGTCGAGATCATCTGTCTCCTTTTGAGTGTTTGTTTAAGTGTGTCACTTATTCGGGAAGCCTTCAATTCAGCATAAGAACGCTGTCAGCCAGTTAAGCTTAATAATGTCTGCTGTTATTATCATTCAGTTCAGCATCATGTTTTAGTGTGTCGGAGAAACGCAGCGTTCAGACTGTCACTCCTCTCCCGATTGTGCTGTTATTATGATCAGTCTAACTCTCAGTGAAGATTAATTCATCCTGTCGATGTGATTGTGTGCTTCTTGACTGATTGTGTGTGTTTGTGTTTTCAGAATGACACACAGCACCGGGTGGATTCAGCTGTATGTTTGGTGCGAGCGGGACTCCAAGATGAGCACGTAGAGCCGGTCAGAGGTAAGAAAACGTCTGCATCTTCTCTGCTGCTGTGGTTGTTGAAGAGATCGTGCTGAGTGAACGCAACGAATGTACTGATATTCATTGTTTTACTTTTGTGACGCTTTTGTGCCGGATAGCCAATGAAGGTCACACTTTACAATAAGGTTCATTAGTTAATGTCAATTAATGCATTTACTAACATGAACAAACAATGAACAATACATTTACTACTGTATTTGTTCATGCTAGTTAATGTTAGTGAATGAAAATACAGTAGTTCAGTGTTAGTTCATGTTAACTCATGGTGCATTAACTAATGTTAACAAGCATGGACTTGGACGTTAATAATGCATAAGTAAATGTTCAATTATGATTAATAAATGCTTTACACGTGTTTTTCATGATTAGTTCATGTTAGTAAATGCATTAACTAATTAACCTTATTGTAAAGTGTTACCCCAATGAAAAAAAAGAGCTTCAGGACAAAAATGACATTTCAGACTCAAATCTTTATAGACAGCCTTTTAGAATCATAAGAATTACAATGCAAAGCACGAAATAACAGTAAACAATTTGTAAAAGTATAACATTTGAGGAGAAGAGCCCCAAACCCCCCAACCACCACCACATCCAAAAAAAGTTCTAATTCACCCCGCTAAAATACCCCCATTTTCAAAAGGTGATCTACTCTAATCTTAAAGGCTGATTTACACTTCTGCTTCAAGCGCACGCGTATGCTACGGCGCAGCCTACACGTTGACACATATCCCTACGACGTGTCCGTCAGCGTCGCTGACGTGCACCTCTCAAAAAATGTAACTATACTTCGCCATAGATATATACACTAGATATTGCATAGGGACCCTGAGCATGCGTCAATAGCGCCGCCACATTGGTACAGTGCTCCCAGGACAAATGTCATTCAACCGCACTAGTCAAGACAGTGTTATTACGTAAAGATGCTGGACTTTAGCGCTGTCTACGGGTGTAGTAACAAGCAAACAACGAAAACAAAGCACAAACGCAGAACATTTCATAGGTAATATTCAGTTTTTTTCTGTTTTTGTATGTTCTGAACTTTTGTGCTAATCAGGTAACGTTATTGATGATGACAGTCACTTACTGCATTCACCATGAGGCAAAGTAGCTCCAACTCGCACTAAACACTCGGCTTATGCTAGTTTTGTTGAATAAAATCAGAAAACAATGCAAAATAAATATGACAACGAGATGCTGCGCTGCCAGAAACTTGTATTATTGTCGGCTAGTGAACGAGTCGTTCATAATGGAGATTCATTCACAAACGAATCGCTCCCTCCGTCAGTATGAGGAGTGAAAGCAGTAGAGGAGATGTGTTTCAGGACATGATTAGATCAAATTTAACAGGGAGGGTGAATAGTACATTTCTGTACACACAAACACAAGCTTTTTGTCAGGAATGCCCGTGCGGTCACTGATCCATCAATGTAGAAAAGTGATGTAAAATTATAATTTTCGTAATTAAAAAAAAAAAAAATTACATACTAACATCCAGGAAAACTCCCGATCATAGATATATGTGTATATCTCTGGCTTTAGATGGCCACAGTCCTCCACTGTGCCTTGGTCCCGCATTCATTTCAAAGGAGCGTTACCCTGTACCAAGATGGCCGCGCTGTTGACGCATTCTGTCCAATAGACAACAATAGGCCAGGCGACATCTAATGTATATATCTATGATACTTCGCAAGCTCTGTGATTGGTCGTCTTGGTAGCGCTGATGAGTCAGGGCGGGACCGAGAGCCGTGCGAGCCCAATGAAGCGATTGTTTACAAGTGTGAGGTCCCGTGAAGGAGCTCTGGATGGAAAGTTTTTTTTTTTGTGTTTACCTTTTAAAGTTGTTGCATGTCTGCCGGTTCCTGCTTCAAAATGAGCAAGTTTGAGCCACTTGTACATTCAGGAAGCGTTTAGAAAAAACAAAACAGCAGCGAAGAAACTCGACACAGAGGAACATTAATGCCCACTAGTGTTTCGGAAGTGTTAATGCAGACCAACAGAGACAGCACGCAGAAATATACAGCCTGGTTTATACTTCTGCATCAAATGACCGGCGTAACCAACAGCGC
>NC_141043.1:46195000-46202500 GCF_052040795.2 Danio rerio | reverse complement strand
TGATGTTATATATGATTTATTTATTTTTTATGCATTTATTTTATAAATGCATTTAATTTAGCTATTTTAAATCATTTTATACAATAGCTATTTGTATTTATTTTTTATTTATTTAAATTATTTTACTTTAATGTATGTTGTGTGTTTTAATACTGAAAGCACTGATCTTTTTAATTTATTATTATTTTAATATTTAATTTATTCATTGGAAAGTTAAACAATTTATTACACTACTCATCTATTTCACAAATGTGCATATTTTTAATATTATTTTATACATATTCATAGTTATATATATTTTTAATTTCATAATTTCATAGTTCATTAAATGTATTTTATAAATGTACACATTTTATAATGTTTTGCATTTTTAACATGCATTATTAAATATACAAAATTATTTTACACTTGCTTGAATTACAAAAAAAGTTATAGAATTTTACACATTCGTATTGTACAGATTTCATTTAATTGTTGTTTTATACAAATTAATTGTTATTATTTTATTAACTTATTTTTGACTTTTTTTTCATTAAAATTATGTTGATTTTATTTTATGCATGAATTTAATATTTGCTTTTAGTTTAAATATTTTATACAAATTAATTATGATTATTCATTGAATAATTATTATTTTTAACTATATATATATATATATATATATATATATATGTATGTATGTATGTATGTATGTATGTATGTATATATATATATATATATATATATATATATGTGTGTGTGTGTGTGTGTGTGTGTATATATATATATATATGTATGTATATATATATATATATATATATATATATATATATATATATATATATATATATATATATATATATATATATGTGTGTGTGTGTGTGTGTGTGTGTGTGTGTGTGTGTATATATATGTATATATGTATGTGTATATATATATATATATATATATATATATATATATATATATATATATATATATGTATGTATATATATATGTATGTATGTGTATATGTGTGTGTGTGTATATTTATATATATATATATATTTTTTTTTATGTCTTTTAATAATTAAAAATGTATCAGTTCATTACACCAGATTTTTCCCATTTATTTAAAAAAGTATTATATTGATTTTGTGTTATACATATTTCTTAGAGACCAATTTGAATTGTTTGAATGATTGTCATCTTATCTTAGGAGGAGAAGAAGTCTGCTCCATCGCACACACCAAAGAAGACGGTGAAGGTGAAACCCAGCGGCGGGAAGGAAAAAAGCCTGGACTCTGTGGCTGACAAACAGCGTCAAGAAGCCAGAAAACGTCTGATGGCGGCGAAGCGAGCGGTTTCTGAACGCCAGAATTCCGCCACCGAGAGCGCCGAAAGCATCGAAATCTACGTTCCTGAGGCTCAGACGCGACTCTAATAAAAAAAAAAAACACAACATTAAAAACTCCAGGTCATGAAGAAACACTCAGAAACCGAGGTCGGATTGAAAGCTGAAAACTTAATTGCAAAATGAAAAATACGTCAAAATGCAAGCAAATCGATTTTGAACGCTCAAGCGCTGCCACAGAAGAACCTCCCGTTGACGTTCGTTTCTACGATTAACCTTGTTATAACTATAAATGTCCTAAAAAAGTGAATTATCTCATGGAATATATCAAGACTCTTGTCTGTAAATTGTGCTAATAATATCTTAATAAGAGAAGACGTTCTTGAGACCCTTTACACGCGTCACATGATCCGCTATTTTCACTCGTCACATGACCCGCGGACGGCCAACGTACAGCATGCACTCAGGATCCGCACGTGTGCACTTGTCTTTCATCGGCTCAGTCTTCCTGTTTTCTTCCTGCTTTTTGTTCTTCATCCGGAGCTCAAGAGCGCCCCCTGTGGCCATTTCTAGCGACGTTTTCGACGGAAAGCTCAAAATGTGAACGAATTACTATAGGAATTGGTAGAATAACACAGTTTTTTTATTATTATTAGCACTCCTCTAGTTTTGTTTGTTTCATGTCATTATTCATTCCAGTAAAATTGAACGCAATTTAACGCATTTCAGCTTGTTTTATTTTTCGAACCGGTTTCTTTAGTTAACAGGGATGAAATATGACCACTCGAACGTTGTTTTAAAATGACGAATGTTTAAGGAACGTGATGGCGATGTCCAGATTTTTACTTGGACCCCGACAGCCTGTTTGTTTTGTAATATTATTATTATTATTAATATTATGATTGTTTTATCTGTTGTTCATTCATTCATTCCATGTGTTTTCCAGCACACGCTTGTGTTCAGATCAAGCCATGAACGTACAGCCGTGTGTTTGTGTGACCAATTAGAGCCCTTCATTTGTGATCAGTTGTTTTTTTTATCGTTATTTTTCTTTGTCAGATATTAAAAACCTCCGTTACCCAGAACTTGATGATTTGTTGTGGAAATGTTTCAGATTTCAGCACATTGGGCACAGAAATGATGTTAAAGAGCAGGTCAAATGGCATTCAAAGTGTCCTAATATTATGGGGAAATCTTCTACGATTGATTTAAAGGCATCTAAGATCAGAAAACATTGTGATTTTTCTCAGAATATGCTTTTCATATTAGGTTGATATGGTTAGTTTGAATCAATTCAAGGCTTAAAGGGAACCTATTAGGGGTTTAAACACAGTTGTGTGGCACCTGTGTGAATATAACCTGCCTCTTAGTCGGGGTGTCCAAACTCGGTCCTGGAGGGCCGGTTTCCTGCAAAGTTTAGCTCCAACTTCCTTCAACAACCCTCCCTGCAAGTTTCTAGTATACCTAGAAAGAGCTTGATTAGCTGGTTCACGTGTGTTTAATTGGGGTTGGAACTAAAATATGCAGGACACCCGCCCTCCAGGACCGAGTTTAGACACCCCTGGTCTAAGTGTCTGCACAATCACTTTGATTGGCATTCTCCCTTTGTATGTGTCATCAGAAGGGAAAAGCCCCGCCCACTAGTGATGATCTCTCCCTCATTAGCATAAACAGCCCTGAGTGGGAAGCAGCCATTTACCATTAGAGCTTTGAATCTGCCTCTATGCTGATATGCAGGCATTTGTAGCTCCGCCCATTTCCAGCCTGGTCTTAGCTGGTCAGGCTGGAAAGTGACCAGCTAAAACCATCTAAAACCAGCTTGACCATCCTGGTTTAAGCTGGACATAGCTGGTTTTGGCTGGGCTCCCAGCCTGGCTAGGCTGGTCAAGCTGGTAATTTCCCAGCCTGTCCAGCTAAAACCAGGCTGTAAATGGCTGGAAACCAGCCTGGAAGTGGCCAGAAACCCTTTAAAACCAGCCTGGTCGACCAGCTAAAACCAGTCAACCATCCTAGGCTGGTTTAAGCTGGATTTTTCAGCAGGGATAAAACACGTGAAGGAAAACCACTTTGCATTTTATTGAATAGTCTGAATTAAAATTATCTTCTAGCCACAGCTGTATTCCTTCTAGTACCTTGTTTACTTTTGGTTGCTAGGTTACCAATACTAAAGTCAGCCACTCTAAAAACGTGAAGGAAAACCACTTCACATTTTAGTGTGTAGTATAATTCACATTTAACTTCTGGCCACAGCTGCATCTCTTCTAGCACCTTGTTTACTGTTGGTTGCCAGGTTACCAATACTAAAGTCAGCCACTCTAACAGATTGACGGAAACCCACCTTGCATTTTAGTATGTAGTATAATTCACATTTAACATCTGGCTGCCGCTGGATCCCTTCCCTGCTTAAAAATCCAGCTTATACCAGCCTAGGCTGGTTGGCTGGTTTTAGCTGGTCGACCGGGCTGGTTTTAGAGGGGTTTTGGCCACTTCCAGGCTGGTTTCCAGCCATTTCCAGCCTGGTCTTAGCTGGTCAGGCTGGAAAATGACCAGCTAAAACCAGCTTGACCAGCCTGGTTTAAGCTGGATATAGCTGGTTTTGGCTGGACTCCCAGCTTGGCTAGGCTGGTTAAGCTTGTTTTAGCTGGTCATCTCCCAACCTGACCAGCTAAGACCAGGCTGGAAATGACTGGAAACCAGCCTGGAAGTGGCCAAAACCCCTCTAAAACCAGCCTGGTCGACAAGCTAAAACCAGCCAACCAGCTTAGGCTGGTTTAAGCTGAATTTTTCAGCAGGGTCTAGTTCATTGTTTACTATTGGTTGCTAGGCTACCAATACTACGATCAGCCTCTCTAAAATTTTGATGGAAACCCATATGACCTGCTCTTTGACCAACAAATGGTTTTAATTAGTCGCAGATGATTCAAACACGCTTCATCAGCTTGATTTGTTCATTCGCCACATATATTGGAGTTGTAGGATTTTAGACATTGTGTCCTCGTTTATCCTCCATGATAATATGGTATTTGTTGTGTTTTTGTCGGAGCGGACATTATGTACTTTGCAAAAAAACAAACAAAAACATCTTGAAAGTCTACAAAAGAGTGAGTGTGTGATGACGTCTGTTTTAATGCAGTTAGAGCGCGCCTTTAATTCAAGATATGAAAGCAAAAAATATCCCTGTGTGGGTTTGTTTTTTATGAAACACGATCTAGTTCAGTAGTATTACAAGAGCAACTGGATATTTTCACGAGTGGTTTTACAGCAATTGAACAAACAGGAAGTTGATATTAAGCGAGTACATTTCAGACGCAATATTGTTTTCTTTTCTCTGTCACCAATGAAAACATTTCAAATCAAGCCAGAGCTGAATATTTTGGTCTCAGAGCGACACTACGAAGTATTCTGAATGAATCTTTTTTTTTTTTTAAAGAATCAAGTGAGTCACCTATCCATACATAGAGAATCACATGCTTGGGTTTCTAAATGAATCAGCTGTTTTGAATGAATCGTTTAAATGATCCAGACAGGGAGTTGGCGCCACCTACTGGTGGATTTAATGTCATATTAATACATTACAGATTTAGACCAGCAGACAAATATTTAATTATTTATTGAATGTGACAGGAGCTTGATTTGTGTGGTGTTTTGAGCTCAGACTTGCTTTATTTTGGATCCAACATTTAGATGAATGTGATTCATGTCGATTAACTCTTCTGTTTGCTTCTGTACATTTACATTTACATTTAGTCATTTAGCAGACGCTTTTATCCAAAGCGACTTACAAATGAGATGTAATGATGTAATAATGGAGTGAATTCAGTTATTCATCCTTAATGACTCCTGAACACAGATGATTCAGTTATTCATCCTTAATGACTCCTGAACACAGATGATTCAGTTATTCATCCTGAATGTCTCCTGAACACAGATGATGCATTTATTCATCCTGAATAAGTCCCGAACACAGATGATTCAGTTATTCATCTTGAATAACTCATGAACACAGATGAATTAGGTATTCGTTCTGGATGACTTCTGAACAGAGATGATTCAGTTGTTCATCTGGATGACTCCTGAACACAGATGATTCAGTTATTCATCCTGGATGACTCCTGAACACAGATGATTCAGTTAATCATCCTGGATGACTCCTGAGGACAGATGAATCAGTTAATTATCCTGAATAAGTCCCGAATACAGATGATTCAGTTATTCATCTTTAATGAGTCCTAAACATGAATGATTCAGTTGTTTATTCTGTAAAAGTCCGAAGCACGGATGATTCAGTTATTCTTTCATAATGACTCTTGAGCACATATGATTCAGTTATTCTTCCTGAACACAGATGATTCTGTTACTCATCCTGGATGACTCCTGAACACAGATGATTCAGTTATTCATTATGGATGACTCCTGAACACAGATGATTCAGTTATTCATCCTGAATGACTCCTGAACGCAGATGATCCAGTTGTTCATCCAGGATGACTCCTGAACACAAATGATTCAGTTATTCGTTATGATGACTCCTGAACACAGAGTATTCAGTTGTTCATTATGATGAATTCTGAACACAGATGATTCAGTTATTCATCCAGGATGACTCCTAAACACAAATGATTCAGTTATTCGTTATGAATGACTCCTGAACACAGATGATTCAGTTATTCATTATGATGACTCCTGAACACAGATGATTCAGTTATTCATTATGATGACTCCTGAACACAGAGGATTCAGTTATTCATTATGATGACTCCTTAGCACAGATGATTCAGTTATTCATTATGAATGACTCCTGAACACAGATGATTCAGTTATTCATTATGATGACTCCTGAACACAGAGGATTCAGTTATTCATTATGAATGACTTCTGAACACAGTTAATTCAGTTCAGGGAGTCGATTTTAAGAGAATCTGTTCTGAGGTGTTCATTGACTTCGTAGTGGATTGAAACACTTTGGTTTGAGAGTAGTAGTACTTTATTTAAATAGTGTTTTTCTTTCTGAAATGTACTCTAATTATATTCATTTGCAACTTCAAAAAATACGAATCAATATATAAACAAATTATGTTTGTGTGCGAATGATTGGACGAATTTCTGGACCAATCACAGCTCGGCTTGTTTTTACCATGATTGACTTGAGCAATAAAGTAGCATCGTCTTGTTTCAGTTGGTTAACGTTTGCTTCCCATCTTCACCCTCATCATTGAATGTTGTTTGTCCAGATGATTCAGTTATTAATCATGGATGACTCCTGAACACAAATGATTCAGTTGTTTGTCCTGGATGACTCATGAGCATAGATGATTCAGTTATTTATCCTGAATGTCTCCTGAACTCCTGAACACAGATAATTCAGTTATTCATCCTGAATGACTCCTGAATGCAGATGATTCAGTTGTTTGTCCTGGATGACTCATGAGCATAGATGATTCAGTTATTTATCCTGAATGTCTCCTGAACTCCTGAACACAGATCATTCAGTTATTCATCCTGAATGACTCCTGAATGCAGATGATTCAGTTATCCATCCAGGATGACACCTAAACACAAATGATTCAGTTATTCATTATGATGACTCTTGAACACAGATGATTCAGTTATTCATTATGATGAATTCTGAACACAGATGATTCAGTTATTCATCCTGAATGACTCCTGAACACAGATGATTCAGTTATTCATCCTGGATGACTCCTGAACACAGATGATTCAGTTATTCATCCTGAATGACTCCTGAACACAGATGATTCAGTTATTCATCCAGGATGACACCTAAACACAAATGATTCAGTTATTCACTATGATGACTCTTGAACACAGATGATTCAGTTATTCATTATGATGAATTCTGAACACAGATGATTCAGTTATTCATCCTGGATGACTCCTGAACACAGATGATTCAGTTATTCATCCTAAATGACTCCTGAACACAGATGATTCAGTTATTCATCCAGGATGACTCCTAAACACAAATGATTCAGTTATTCACTATGATGACTCTTGAACACAGATGATTCAGTTATTCATTATGATGACTCCTGAACACAGATGATTCAGTTATTCATCCTGAATGACTCCTGAACACAGATGATTCAGTTATTCATCCAGGATGACTCCTAAACACAAATGATTCAGTTATTCATTATGATGACTCCTGAACACAGAGGATTCAGTTA
>NC_141043.1:46172500-46190000 GCF_052040795.2 Danio rerio | reverse complement strand
TATGTAATACTGTGTTTATATATATATATATATATATATATAGGAAAACCCAAGGGCGGCGAAGTGGGTAGCACTTTCGCCTCACAGCATAAAGGTCGCTGGGTCGAACCCTGGCTCAGTTGGCATTTTTGTGAGGAGTTTGCATGTTCTCCCTGCGTTCGCGTGGGTTTCCTCCGGGTGCTCCGGTTTCCTCCCACAGTCCAAAGACATGGTACAGGTGATTTGGGTAAGCTAAATTGTCCGTAGGTGTATGAGTGTGACAGGCCCATACGACAGGCCGGCCGGAAGGTGTTATCATATGGGCAAGTCTAAAAGAGTCAAAAAGAGCCGACCCCACAATCATACGGGACAAAGGCCAAAGAAAAAGAAGAAGAAGATATAGTAAAACCCAAAAAGTGAAGGTAACTCAAACCATTTGAGGAAACCGATTGCTACAAACCATTTAAGTTCAAAAACTAATCCTGATGAGTACTGTCAACTTAATCCATTTGAGTAATCGAAGCAATCTGAGCACAGTAAACCCGATAAATGAAGAGAACTCAAACCAACTGAGTACTGTAAAACCAAATAAGTGAAGGCAACTCAAACCGTTTGAGAAAACCGATTGCTACAAACCATTTGAGTTTAAAAAAAACAACTAATCTATAGGAGTACTGTGAACTTACTCCACTTAAGTTGAAGTAATGAGGTATTTAATGAACTCATTACCTTCAACACTGAGTACAAAACTCTTTTCAAATGAGTAGAATTAACTTTCTGTAACTTTTGAGTTACCTACACTCCTTTCATTTGATAAAGTTGACTGTTGGGTTTTACAGTGTATATAGACACAAACAAACATGTATTTTTATTCATACAATCAATAGAAAACATCTATATATACTATATATTGTTCCAACTGGATGCTTTAAAGGTAAAACAACACTTTTTACTGGACATTTATTGAAAACAAACAAACAAAATGTCTATTTCTTTTGCCTTTTTGTGAAAAGTGGCCAATGGCAATGAACTAAAGCGGTTGTTTTAACGCTGGTGATCACTCTCTGTTTTACAGCACTTTTTTGACTTGTATAGGAGTGAACACATGGAATCTGATCTCGGATCAGTGAATTCAATATGCATTCAGACCCTAATCTCATCCTTTGCATCTCCAGAGTCCAGAGAAAGAAAGATTTACTATAGATATCTTTGATGGTTGTTATTTTTAAGAACTGACATGTTTTAAAGTATATAGATATACAGCGTTACACTCTGTAGATTGTAGGATCGTTGTGGGAATATTTCTTTTACAATCGAAATAAAGATTTATTTAACAAGAGCAGCAGAACGGAGGGCAGTTTGTTCTTTCGGCTCCACTAGATGACGGGTTTGTTTTATAATCCACATTTCAGCCCCAAATCAAATAATTTCAACCCAGGGTCATTCTGAATGTGTACCCCTGTATACAATTCTGGAGAGCTCCAAATATGTCCCAGGAGTTATGTTTTTTGCAGTTTTTGTTTTCGCAAATCCACAAGAGGCCGCTGTGTATGCTTTTTCAGATCTGAAATTTCTCTGGCGAGAGCCATTCGTGCCTGCTGTTCTCACATAAATCCACCAGAGGCCGCTGTCGATTGACTGACTGACCGATCTAATGATTTCCATGCCCTTCTCCTTTTCTAAACCCAACCAATAGTTTTAAATAGCACTAATTGACCAGCACCCATCCCCTTTCCTAAAGAGTTTTAAAAAGCAATCCAGAAAAAGAAAAGCCCTTGTCTAATTGTTTTTTTTACCAGGTTTTCAGATTTTCCACATTCTCACCTTTCTATTTACTTATTTAATTTATGGCCTTTGTTTTTGTTTTACCTGCACTGAAAAAAGTGTTGCATGCAGAACTGTTGCAAACGATTTATTTGTGTTGCATTTAAACAAACAAATTAAGTTTAATAATGTTCAACCTAATTTTTTTGTTCAAATTCAACACAAATAAATTGTTTACAACCACTTAACGTAAGAAAAAAAATAGTAAATCCAAGGAATAATCTTTGAATAATTTTTTTCAGTGTGCTTTCTTGAATGTTTTTTTCACCAAAATCGAACCTCGTCGTCACGGTCAACTCTGCTCTGTATCTCAAGTCCGCCGACATGCACGGCGAGCCCTTGGACAAACTGGCAACAGCTGGGAAAAGCCGTCCATATGGAGGAAAGCTGTTAGCTGGTAGCATGAAAAGGAACGGCGTCATGCTGCCCGCGTAGCGTTCGGTTTAAAGTCAAAATGCAGACATACCAACACAATCTCACAGCAATTTGTAACTTTTTGATTTAGTGGCTAATTCGTATGAATTCCTATGGTGGGGCTTGGTGCCACGCAGCCACGTGCACACATAGGGCTCAACCTGAGTAGTGCACATGGCCTTTTTAGTCTTAAATAGAAAGTGCCCTTCCAAAGTGATCTGAAGTGCCCTAGCTACACCCAGCTAATTTATTATTACATTTATGTGATTTTCATTTTAATACTGGCAATCTTGACTCGCAAAACAAATTAAAATGAAATGTCAAATCCCCAAGAGTTGATGCGTTATCGCTGAAAATGAAATCACTTACATTTCTGCAGATATGCGTACATTTTTTTTTATCGATTTATTCAAAATTGGCTGAAATTACCTTCCATGGGGACCTTATTCTAAAATATACGAACTTTATTCTCAACATGTAACTTCATCAAATTTAGTGTCTTCTTGATGGCTTCATATATTTATCTTTGTGTTTTTAGACTTCAAAAATGGCTCCTGCAGCCGTTTCAGTCTGAACACTTCTGCGGGTGATTTTATCTGGAGAAAGACACAGAAAACGGCTCAAATTATTCATCTTTACGTTTATCCGGTCAAGCAAAACTCACTGCCACAGTGGGAAATGTGCATTATTATTACATGGCTCTGTGGAATACTTGATTCTGATTGGTCAGTAACTACATCAAGGTGCAATATGAAAGGGATAAAGTACATCCAGGCGGTTGTTATCACAGAATAAAGCCTGACAGGTTTATCAGCAGCTGTTGTGTGAGACTAAAGGGCTTTATTCTGTGAAACCAACTGCCTGAATGCATTTCCTCTCATTTATTGCATGCTTACTTGCCATGAAACTTGAGAAGTTGATGGATTTGTCAAGACACAATTTTTTTGGATAACGCAACGTGACGGACCTACAATTCAGTTTGGCAAGTACTGAAAGTATTGGTAGCATTGTCATGACTAAAATAAAGGCCGTACGTACTAATGGTAATGACTGCGGCTGCTGTTTTTTACATGTCGTCCTTGTCTTTGGCTCCGTGCTTTAGGATGCGAGTAAACTCCACGTAGTTGAAGTTTCCTTTCTTGTCGATGGGCGCCTCTCGGAAGAGCTCGTCCACTTCTTCATCTGTGAAGCGATCGCCCATAGTGGTCAGCAGATCTCGGAGATGATCCTCGTGGATGAACCCTGGTACAAACACACCGCAGATTAGCTTGTCTGGTTATGTGAAAGTGCTGTGTGTCAAAGTCAATTTCAAGAGCTAGAAAATTTCATTGCAGGCCCGTAGCCAGCTTGGTGAAAGGGCTGGTTCTGTTTTCTCAAAAAGTGGACCTTTTTGCAGTTATACACCTCAGTTTCTATTTAACTATGAGATTTAAATACTGCATTTTAGTGATATTTTTTGCTGGATAAGCTGGTCAGATGTCATCATAATCACACTTTTTGATACACTAAAAATATTTGCTAAAAATTTGCAATAAAAAAATTTAAAACGAGACACATTTTTAATACAATTTTATTGCATCATATATCATTAGGAAAGAATGGCAATCTGTTAAATTTTTAAAGTTAAAAAAAAAAACTGCAGCCTACTGTCATTTATTAGAGAAAAAGCATTCAACTGTCCTCGGTCACAATTGGGCCATTTCAATAAAAAATTAGAATTAAAACATATTAATAATAATAATGATAATAATATTAATATTAGTAATAATAACAATAACTATACAACAATAATAATTGATTCTTAAGAATTTTTCTAGCCTATTTTGTAAAAAAAAAAAAAAGGTCATTTGTAAAATCCTGGACATCAACGATAGCCAAAATATATTCAAATTAATTTAATATTGTCCACTTCTGGTGCTTCACACCTTTTTATTGCTCATTTTTATTTCAGGAATAACTGGCCAGAGTTATTTAAAATTACACTTTATTACAACATATATTAAATATAAATACATTAGATTAATTATATAATAAATATAATATATAATATTAAATTACATAAAATAATTTTTAATGTAATTTTATTTTATCTTTGCTGTTATGACAGTAAATAATATTTGACTAGATATTTTTCAAGACACTTCTATACAGCTTAAAGTGACATTTAAAGGCTTTACTAGGTTAATTAGGTTAACAGGTTAGGGTAATTAGGCAAGTTATTGTATAACGATGGTTTGTTCTGTAGACAGTGGAGAAAAATTTGCTTAAAGGGGCTAATATTTTTGACCTAAAATGTTTTTTAAAAAATTAAAAAACTGCTTTTATTCTAGCCAAAATAAAACAAATCAGACTTACTCCAGAAGAAAAAATATTATCAGACATACTGTGAAAATTTCCTTGCTAGTATACTAAATTAACCCTTTGTATGTCACAGTTTATACTGTGTTTTAATTTCAGTTAACAATAATTACTCCCAACACACATATACATACTGTATGTCTTATGCATTTTTATGCAGTTTTAGCCTTACACTTTTTTTTATAACTATTATTTATTATTATGTTGGTAATATTATGTGACATTTGTCAAAATAACACCACCAATCTAGTTATATAGTTATAGTTCTCATGTTTCAGTCATGTTAAACTCTGAATCCGGTTCCCTTAATGAGACTTTCATTACAGCACAGCATGTGTTGATCATCCTGAGATGCGCAGTGTTGATGGTGTGTGTTTTTATCTCGTGTCTGCAGAATGATTGCATGCAGTACCAGTGGCGTCCTCATCGAAGCAGGTGAAGGCGTTTCGGATCACGTCTTCAGGGTCGGTGCCGTTCAGACGTTCTCCAAACATGGTGAGAAACATAGTAAAGTTGATGGGGCCTGGAGCTTCACTCATCATCCCCTCCAGATACTCATCTGATGGGTTCTTCCCTGCACAAAACACACGCAAAACACACATCAGCACATGATCACTGTAAGCCTGATCCTCACAAACTGCCAGTATAAAGACTATTATCAACATTTATACAGTGAATATGATTTATTAGCCCTCCTGTTTATTTATTTTTAACGGAGAGAAGATTTGTTTAACACATTTCCAAACATAATAGTTTTAATAACTCATCTCTAATATCTGATTTATTTTATCTTTGCCATGATGACAGAACATAATATTTGACTAGATATACTAGCTCTCTGCAACTCTCACATGGTCGCCCACTGAAGCTAAGCAGGGCTGCGCCTGGTCAGTACCTGAATGGGAGACCACATGGGAAAGCTAGGTTGCTTGCAGGGGGCGCCCAACCTGCGGTCTGTGTGGGTCCTAATGCCCCAGTATAGTGACGGGGACTCTATACTGCTCAGTGAGCGCCGTCTTTTGGATGAGATGTTTGTTACGAACCCTTTTTTTTATCAACACAAAATAATTAATTCATAAAGGGATTGCAACAAAGAGGACACATGAACTAAGTGGTCTAAATTAGTAAATTTATTACAACAAAAACAATCAACCAAATCATGTGTCACAACTAAATAAGAATGAATAAAAAATCACGTTCTCCAACAAGCATACAACACTAACCAAACACTAAACAACCCAACAATTAACAAATTAGATCAAAGTAAGACTTAAACAGTAAATTAAAGAAAATAAAAGAAGCTTGATGGCTGGCTGTGAAGTCTCCTCGCTCTCCGCTCAATGTTGGTCCGTATTTATAGCCAATTTCAATAAGCACAACTCGCCGCAGGTGCGCAAAGGCGGACTCTATAGGAAACAAACAGTGAGTGACGTTATGACACACACGCAAGCACAGAGACAGGCACAACAGACAGGTCGCCCACTGAAACTAAGCAGGGCTGCGCCTGGTCAGTACCTGGATGGGAGACCACATGGGAAAGCTAGGTTGCTTGTTAGTGAGGCCAGCAGAGGGCGCCCAACCTGTGGTCTGTGTGGGTCCTAATGCCCCAGTATAGTGACGGGGACTCTATACTGCTCAGTGAGCGCCGTCTTTCAGGTGAGACGTTAAACGGAGGTCCCGACTCTCTGTGGTCGTTAAAAATCCCAGGATGTCCTTCGAAAAAGTGTAGGGGTTTCACCCTGGCATCCTGGCCAAATTTGCCCACTGGCCTCTGTCCATCATGGCCTCCTTACCCTCCCCATATCATAATTGGCTTCATCGTCTCCTCTCCACCTATCAGCTGGTGTGCAGTCTGGCGCAAAATGGCTGCCGTCGCGTCATCCAGGTGGATACTGCACACTGGTGGATGAGGAGATTCCCCCCATTGTGTAAAGCGCTTTGAGTGCCCAGAAAAGCACTATATAAATGTAAGGAATTATTATTATTATTGTTATATTCTTTAAGATATTCAGCTTGTATATCTCTCACCCAGAGAGGCGAGCATGTCATGCAGATCCTCCTTATCGATGAAGCCGTCTCTGTTCTGGTCGATCATATTAAAGGCCTCTTTAAACTCCTGGATCTGCGACTGGTCGAACATGGCGAAGACATTGGACGTGGCTCTTTGTGGACGCTTCTTCGTCGTCTTTCCTTTGGCGCGTTTGGCTGCAGACATTCTGACCGCTGGTTCGTTTCTGTGGGGATCAGAGATTGCATTCATTACAGGCCTGAAGCAAACACACTATTGTAGTGGTTTTCTTGGTTTTTCTCTTACTAAATCAAACTCAGTCTGGAGGTTATGAATATCAGAAGAATATACTTTATTGTCGACAACAAAGGAGAACTTTCAGGAGACCCCCAGTAGCATCTCTGTCTGAAAAATTCTGCCTCCCTAATCTCCTGGCCTGTTTAAATACACTTTGACAACAATTATTTTCCTTTGTTCTCCATACATTACACAAGATCCCTCCCCTAACCCCAAATCCCACCTCTGACATCTGTTTCCTGAGACACCTCAGGCTCTTTTACCACTCTCTTTTCATCCCTTCTTTTATGACCCCTAGTTGTTTCCTCAAGCCATTTCCCATGTCCAATTGTTTTAATGGTATGCAAGTCTACAAGCAGATTATACACATATAACCTGAATATATAGATTAACTTCACACTCCAAAGAGCACAAAATCCACCTCACTATCTGAACACAAGCGTGACGGATGAAGGGCGTTTATAGCCTAGTTTGGTTTGCAAATGTACAGTACCGTGCAAAAGTCTTAGGCCACCACCAGCTTTGGAAGCCTTTTGCTTGTGGTATGGAGCAAGTGCAGGGTCACTACTTTTAGGTGAACTCCTTTGTTCAAATATCTTTCCTTCAGCTTAGTCCCTTTATTTATCAGGTCACCACAGCAAAATGAACCAACTTATTCAGCTTATGTTTTATATGTTTTCATAAAACATATGCAGGAGTAGTCAGCGGTTCATTCTGCTGTGGTGACCCCTAATAAATAAGAGACCAAGCTGAAGGAAAATGAATAAATGTACAAATCTTGATAACACTGTAAGTGGAGCTAACAGCACAAAATGAAAAACGCAGGTAGTTCATGACCTCTTTAATAATAGAAGAGATCTTAAAGGGTGCTGACATGAAATAACATGACTTTTCAAGGCGTTCCAGCACTGTGGCTTGCATGATTCAACAATTGACTCAATGATGTTTGTAATTCAAGGAGTGAGAACACTTGAAAATGTTCAGTTACTCTGGATTTACTGTAATGCTTATGGAAGTTCAAAGATTACCGGTGTGTTGCCTAAAAATGAGCACAGATATGTGTGAAAACATGCTCACTTTTTTGCAGTTGTAGTTTTATGCCCAAAAATACAATATGATTTTAGTTTGAGTAAACTCATTTATTAATTTTCCTTTGGCTTAGTCTCTATTTCAGAGGTCGCCACAGGGTAATGAACCGTCATTTCAGAATATGCTTTACACGGAAGATGAATGGATGGAAAATGAAAGGATGTAGATGGATGGATTGATGGATGAAAAAATGAAAGGGGATGGATGGATGCAAAATAAAAGGAGATAGACAGTCAGACAGACGGAAAATGAAAGGATATGGATGGATAGAAAATAGAATGTAGATGGATGGATGAAAAAATGGATGGATGGATGAATGGATTGAAAATCAAAGGATTTGATGGATGAATGAATGGATGCAAAATTAAGGGAGATGGATGGATGAATGGATGGATGGATGGATGGAAAATTAAAGGATATGGATGGATAGAAATAAAAGGATGTAGATGGATGGATGAAAAAATTAAAGGGGATGGATGGAAAATAAAAGGATATACATGGATGGATGGATAAAAAAATGAAAGGAGATGGATGGATGGATGGAAAATAAAAGAATGTAGATGAATGGATGGATGGATGGAAAATGAAAGGATATGGATGGATAGACATGGATGGATGGATGGATGGATGTATGGATGAAAAAATGAAAGGGGATGGATGGATGGGAAATAAAAGGATGTAGATGTATGGATGGATGGATGCAAAATAAAGGGAGATAGATGAATAGATAAATGGATGGATGGATGGATGGATGGGATATGAAAGGATGTAGATAGATGGATGGATAGTAGTAATGGAATTAATCTTGTGGTGATTGTGTGGTGATTGTGTAGCAGTATAAACAAATCAACCATTACTGTGATTTTCCACAACTATATTATACTATAGTACACCACATTTCACTGTAGTAAAAACTATAGATTACTGTAGAATTTATTTAAGGTCACTATAGTTAATAATTCTGAATCATTCATTAACAAATTGTTGTAAATACTATATTAAACAATATAATACACTGTACTATGGTTAAGAAATATATAGTATTTTACTCTAGCATTTCTTTAAGGGTGTTTCAATATCTTACCTTTAATTCTATGCATTACTTTACATTTTCTTTTTTTAGCACCGCTCCTTTAGTTAAATTTAAATGTTATTTGTGCAAATGCATCAATGGCCGAAGAAAATACAGATTTTTGGCAACTAAAATTGAAAATATAAAATAAACATAAATCTCATTCCTTCATTTTCTTCTCGGCTTAGTCCCTTTATTAATCTGGGGTCGCCACAGTGGAATGAACCACCAACTTATCCAGCATATGTTTTACGCAGGGGATGCTCTTCCAGCTGTAATCCATCTCTAGGAAGCATCCATACACACTCACACACTACGGACAATTTAGCCTACCCAATTCACCTGTACCGCATGTGTTTGAACTGTGGGGGAAACCGGAGCATCCGGAGGAAACCCACTCGAACGCAGGGAGAACATGCAAACTCCACACAGAAATGCCAACTGACACAGCCGAGGCTCAACCAGAGACCTTCTTGCTGTGAGGCGACAGCACTACCTACTGCACCACCGCGTCGCCCACAAACCTTTCTGCTTCAGTATTTCACATTTAAAGGGACAGTTCACCCAAAAATGTATATTTACCCAGTATTTATTCTTCCTCAAGAGGTTTTAACCTCATATAAGTTTCTTTCTTCTGTAGGAAATACTATGGAAGTGGATGGTTACCCGTTTCCAACATTTTTCAAAGCATCTTCTTTCGTATTTAACAGAAGAAAGACACTCATAAAGGTTTGAAACAAGTGAAGTGTGAGTAAATAAAGACAGAAATGTAATTTTTGAGTGAACTGTCCCTTTAATTTAATGCATTTTACTAGTAATGTTTAAAGCAAAGTATTTAATATAGTATTTTTTTTCCTGTGGGCGCTTCAAATAATTCACATTTAATTCAATGCATTACTTTTAGTTTTCCTCCTTGACGCCACTTATTTCTCTAAATGTTAAACTTAAATATACAAATGCATTAATGACAGAAGAAAATACCGATTTCTGCCAACTAAAAGTCAAAAAATAAAACAAACATAAATCTTTCTACTTCAATAAGTCTTATTTAAAGGCACAGTTTGCATAAAAATAAAAATGTTCTAACTATTCAATTTCCATCAGGTGTTTACAAACCATTATGAGTGTCTTTTCTTCTGTTGTACACTTAAAAAGATTGTTTAAAGAAAGCTGAAAACCTGTAACCATTGACTACTATAGTGAAAACACATGGAAATCAATGGTTACCGGTTTCCAACATTTTTCAAAACCTCTTTTTTCATGTTTAACAGCAGACAGACACTCATAAAGGTTTGAAACAAGCTAACGGGGAGTAAATAATGACATAAATGTCATCTTTGAGTGAACTATCCCTTTAATTTAATGCATTTTACTAGTAATGTTCAAAACAAAGTATTTACCACAGTATTTTTTCCAGTGGGTGCCTCAATATTTCACATTTAATTCAATGCATTACTTCCCATTTTCTTTTTTTAATAGCACTCCTTTCTCTAAATGTAAAAGTTGTATATACAAATGCATTAACGACAGAAGAGAATACAGATTTCTGCCAACTAAAAGTCAAAACACAAATTGTTCTACTTCAGTATTTTTCATTTAAAGGGGCAGTTCACTCAAAAATGAATATTTACTCACTATTTACTCTCCCTCAAGTGGTTCTACACTTTTCTTTCTTCTGTTGAACACAAAAGAAGATATATTGAAGAAAGATGAAAACCTGTAACAATTGACTTCTATAGTAAGAGATACTATGGAAGTCAATGGTTACTGGTTTACAACATTTTTCAAAGCATCTTCTATTGTGTTCAACAGAAGAAAGACTCTCATAAAGGTTTCAAGCAAGTGAACGGTGAGTAAACAATGACAGAAATGTTTTTCATGGGTGAACACATATTCGAGAAAAGACATATTTCTACTAACTAAAAGTCAAAACATAAATCTTTTTACATCAGTATTTCTCATTTAAAAAATGAGTGACAGTTCACCCAAAAAGGAATATTTACTCACTATTTACTCTCCCTCAAGTGGTTGTAAACTCTTATGAGTTTCTTTGGTCTATTTTACACTAAAAAGATCTTTTGAAGAAAGCTGAAAACCTGTAACCATGGACTACTATAGTAGTAAATCATATGGAAGTCAATGGTTACCGGTTTCCAACATTTTTCAAAGCATCTTCTTTTGTGTTCAACAGAAGAAAGACACTCATAAAGGTTTGTAACAAGTGAACGGTGAGTAAATACTGAGAAATGTAAATTTTGAGTGAACTATCCCTTTAATTTAATGCATTTTACTAGTAATGTTCAAAACAAAGTATTTACTACAGTATTTTTTCCTGTGGGCGCTTCAATATTTCACATTTAATTCAATGCATTACTTCCCATTTTCTTTTTTAATAGCACTCCTTTCTTTAAATGTGAAAGTTATATATACAAATGCATTAACGACAGAAGAGAATACAGATTTCTGCCAACTAAAAGTCAAAACACAAATATTTCTACTTCATTATTTTACCTTTTTTTAATCCAAAAAATTAATATTTACTCACTATTTACTCTCCCTCAAATGGTTCTACACTTTTCTTTCTTCTGTTGAACACAAAAGAAGATACACTGAAGAAAGCTGAAAACCTGTAACCATTGACTTTGAAAGTAAGAAATATAATAGAAGTCAATGGTTACCGGTTTCCAACAATGTTCAAAGCATCTTCTTTCATGTTCAATAGAAGAAAGAAACTCATAAAGGTTTCAAACAAGTGAACGGTGAGTAAATGATGACAGAAATGTCATTTTTGGGTGAACACATATTCGAGAAAATACATATTTCTGCTAACTAAAAGTCAAAACATAAATCTTTCTACATCAGTATTTCTCATTTAAAGAGACAGTTCAACCAAAAAATGAATATTTACTCACTATTTTTTCTCCCTCAAGTGGTTATAAACTTTCATGAGTTTCTTTCTTCTGTTGTACACTAAAAAAGATTGTTTGAAGAAAGCTGAAAACCTGTAACCATTGACTACCATAGTAGAAAAACACATGCAAGTCAATGGTTACCGGTTTCCAACTTTTTTTCGAAACATCTTCTTTTGCGTTCAACAGAAAAAAGAAGCTCTATAAGGTTTAGGAAGTAAGAATTACAATGTAAGTCAATGGTTACCGGTTTTCAATATTTTTCGAAATATCTTCTTTTGTGTTCAACAGCAGAAAGAAGCTCATAAGGGTTTAAAACAAGTGGACAGTGAGTAAATAATGTCATTTTTGTGTCATCTCTTTAATCCTTGCCATTTCTGGTTTTCATTTATTACATTTGATTAACAAATATCCTTTAAGTTATATGTACAAATATAGCAGATGAGAAATACATGTAATACTTCAGCTAGAGGACACACAAACTCAATCTGTTCAGACATTAAAACTAAAACAACATTGCATCAGTAAACCATCGACAAAACCAACAATAATTAAAAGTTCTCAGAGTGTCTGTACCTGACCAATGTGCTGGAAACGGTAGAGAAAGAGAGTGGATTGTGCTCTCCGGCTGGGCTGAAGGGACGTTTGTTTAGTTTTTCAGTCTCTCTCCACACCTCCCTGTTCCTGCCCGGCCAATAAGGTCAGTCTGGAGCGTTTATCCATACAAGGCGAAGGAATCTGAGAGCCGCAGACCGCGCATATCCTGAGAAACAGCAGAGCAGAGCAAACAATGGCCAGAAGGAGGCCTTATTTAGCAAAGCATTGAGTGCGAATGAGGAGCTAAAGAAACATTTCCTTTGCCAGTGTGTGTGTGTGTGTGTGTGTGTTGCTGAGATGGGTTTCTGGAGGCTGTTTGCATTTTACTGTAGGGAAAAAAGATGCAAATGTATAGGACCTGCTGGCTTGGTAACCTGGAGAGATATGGGGTTTATATTCTCTTCTGCAGTATTTACATACAGGAATGAATGAGGTCTGATATTCAGAATTTTGAGATACAAAATATTCTTGCACTGCCAGCACTGTGCATTGTTTTAATAAGTGGATGGACGGAAGAATGGGTGAAAAATAGATGGATGGATGGATGAATGGAAAATGAAAGGATACAGGTGGATGGATAGATGGATGGAAAATGGATAGATGGATGGATGGATGGATGGGAATGAAAGGATGCATGGGAATCAAAAGTGTGCAGATGGATGGATGGATGGAAAATGAACGGATACAGGTGGATGGATAGATGGATGGATGGGAATGAAAGGATGCATGGGAATCAAAAGGGTGCAGATGGATGGATGGATGGAAGGAAAATGAAAGGATACAGGTGGATGGATGGATGGAAAATGGATGGATGGACGGATGGGAATGAAAGGATGCATGGGAATCAAAAGGGTGCAGGTGGATGGATGGAAATAAATGCAGATGGATGGATAAAAAAATGAAAGGATGGATGGATGAATGGGAATGAAATGATGTAGGTTAACGGATGGATGGGAATGAAAGAATGCAGATGGATGGATGGATGGATTGATGAAAATATGGATGGTGGATGGATGGATTGATGGATGACTGGAAAATGAAAGAATGCAGATGGTTGGTTGGTTGTATGTATGGATGGATGGATGGATGAATGGATGCATGGAAAATGAAAGGACCGATAGGTGGATGGAAAATGAAAGGATATAGATGGATGAATGGGAATTAAAGGATGCGGATGGATGGATGGAGGGATGGATGGGAATTAAAGAATCCAGATGGATGGATGGATGGATGCATGGAAAATGAAAGGATGGATGGAAAATGAAAGGATGAATGATATATATGGTAAAGCATGATGGATGGGTGAAAGGATGGATGGGTGGAAAATGAAAAAATGCAGATAGATGGATGGATGGAACATGGATGGAAGAAATATGAAAGGATATAGATTCATGGTTGGATAGTTGGATGGATGGATAGATAGATGGGAAATAAAAGGATGCAGATTAATGGATGGATGCAAATGAAAAGATGCAGATTGATGGATGGGAAAGTATGAAAGTATGAATGATAGATATATGGATGGATAGAAATGAAAGGGTGAACGATGGATGGATGGATGGATGGATGGATGGATGGATGGATGGATGAGAAATAAAAGGATGCAGATTAATGGATGGATGCAAATGAAAAGATGCAGATTGATGGATTGAAATTAAGGATAGATAGATAGATAGATAGATAGATAGATAGATAGATAGATAGATAGATAGATAGATAGATAGATAGATAGATAGATAGATAGATAGATAGATAGATGGATAGATGGATGGATGGATGGATGGATGGATAAACAAACAAACACATATGTCTAGCCCTATATAGACAAATAGATAATATATACTGTATATATCAAATCTTTCACAACACACTGCACAACATTTTACATATATTAATGTAATTTAAAAAAAGGCATACCCTCGTTTGAATTAAAACTTGCAGGTCGGATAATTAGCCTAATTTAACATTATACTTATAGGCTAATACTTTTTGATCAGTGATTTATTTCGTTCATTAGGCTGATACAATTTGCCATATTTCTCCGAAGTGATTCAGAAATAAGGGAATCATCATATATTCATATTTATGAATATATACGAGCAACTGATCTGTTTTATTTGATAAAATGTACATTGACAGCTTGACATCATAGACTGTAGGCCAGTCTCTGTTTTTGATTGATGGTAAAAGTATCCAATCAGATGAGCGCAAAAAACCCGTCGTCAGCTCCTTTTTAATTTTGATTGGTTCATAATGATGAGCGGCAAAAAAATCTGGCTCATTAGAAAATCATTTGAGTCACTGAGAGGTTCTTCCAGCAGGAGGCGCTTTGCAGATCTCTGACGTGAATTCTCATTCAGTGGCATTCGAGATGTTTTAATCTCACTGCAAACATTTGCGTACCAAATGTACATAAAATAAATCATTATTAATCCTATTGACGGATATCTGGCAAACAAATATAACTGCCCGCCGTTCTTTACAACAAAACAGTTTTTAAGCCGTTCACCCAGTTAACTCAGCGCTGAGAAATGTAACATGTGTCACGAGAAAAAAAAAATCAGTAGAAGCCTTATTGACATTTTATAGCACCTACATAACGATAGCAAGAAACTTTAATAGCAACTAATAGCAAAAACACTTAATGAAAAGCAAAGATATAATAAATATTATTTACACCTATCGTGCGTAGCCAATCACAGACAACGCTCTCACCGCAAATCCCGCCCGTTGTGTCACTCCGTCAAACGCCAACCGTCATTCTCCAGTTTCTGTGGGCTAAATGTTTCGCCGTCGGCATCTCCAGCAGACACAAACACTTCCTGAAACACGGAGAGCACTTCAAAATCTCCTCTACTCCATTTAAAATCATTTTAAACCGAGTGTGAATGGGAAACGACCCGCGTGTTTGTGCTCTCTCAGGTGCAGGGTGAGTAAACACAGCACTGATCTTTATTAGCCGTCATTACTTTACTGAACACACACAAACATTCTCATGCACACCAATAAAGCAGCATACGTGAAATGTTTCCAGGCTAATGAGCTAATTTAATTTGAGGGTCACGTGATGTCTGGACAGGTAGACTGACCTATGACCTCTGCTGACCTCTTCTGACCCCTCACAACTTTGTCAGTCTGCATGTGAAAGATAATGGACAGTTCGAATGAGCACAAGAAGACGGAGCCCAGAGTCACTGAGAAGAAATGCTGTGAGTTATCTCGATTATTATTAATGTTTATGCACATTAATGGCTTTAGATTCAGTGTTAGGACACATTTGTAGGCTTCATAACCACCAGCGTCTTGCAGAATGTAAATAGAGAGGTATCATTTAGGATTTGACATCTATTTCAGGTGTTATTTTGCATATTAAACGTGTGTGAGCTGATTACTCAAAGGTTGAAGGTTCAAACTCTGATAATTTAATTAAATTTATTTTTTTTGCTTGTAATTCCTATTTTAATGTAATTTATTTTTTCTTTAAACATTATATATTTTTAAAATAATAATAATAATAATAATTATTATTTTTAAACATAATGTTTTTTTATGTAATTTATGTATTTGTAAAACAATTATTTGTAAAACAATTTGTAAAACAATTATTAATATTAATTATTAATTAAATATAAAAAAATATTAATAATTTTTTACCACTTTTTCTGTGATTATGCACTTTTATTTTATATTCTTAAACATATTTTTTTATTTAATTTTTTAAACATAATTTTATTTTTATTTTAATGTAATTTATTTCTTTAAAGCATTATTAATAATATATATATATATATATATATATATATATATATATATATATATATATATATATATATATATATATAAATATAAACCTGTTAAACCATTTTTCTACAACTTTGTGTCAAATTATGGACCCTAGTTTTTATTTTATACGTTTAAACATTTTTTTAAACATAATTTAATTTTTATTTTTATTTAATTTATTTACTTAAAAATCATTATGTTTTGTTATTTTATTATTAATGTGTTAAACCATTTCCCACAACTTTTCTCAGATTATAAACCCAAATTTTTTAGTTTACATACTTAAACATTTTTGTTTGTTTTATTTTTTAACCGAATTTATCTTTATTTTTAATGTAATTCATTTATTTAAAAAACATTATTATTTTAAAAAAAATGTATTGTGTTAAACCATTTTCCCACAACCTTTATTATTATTATTTTTTTTTATTCTAATGATTATTTGTATCTGATAATTTATTATTATTATTATTATTATTATTATTATTATTATTATTATTATTATTATTATTATTTAAGCTTCTGCTGCACATTAAACTCCTGCTGCACACTATGAACACTCATGAAAGAACATTCCGAGGGTGTTATGAATGTAGAAACATCACTTATATTCTTGTATAAATCTTTCACCTAAAGGTCATCTGGAATTTGTACACCTCAAGACTTGCAGAAGTTAAACTAAATAAATGTGTGATTAAAAGCCTGAGCTGAGGGTTGAGCTTTAACACGTTTCTTCAAGCTGCAAGAGAAATGTAAATCAGCTTGGAATTCGGGCTTTGGGTCCAGACGCTGTTTTCACTAGCATGTCGAGTCCTGTTTCTCTTTAGTGAGCAGTAATAGATCAATGATAGAAATGAATATCATAAATGCTTAGAGCCATCGTTCATTCATTTACTTATTCTTCACTTGTTCTTGTTACTTATTTAATATGAGCTGAAACAACATGATTCTTGAGGGGGTTTTTTTTCCAGACAACATACAGCGGAGGAAATAAGAATTAAACAGGTCATATTTTTTCTTATGAACAATGTTTCTAAAGGAGCTGCTGACATGGAATTGGCAAAAACACAAACAATACACACATAAAAAAAAAAATAAAACACAACAAACAAATCTGAAGAATGAGTTCTGTGTAATACCCATGAAATGACACAAGGACAATGTGCTCAA